>NC_044913.1:40000179-40269810 GCF_001633185.2 Quercus lobata | reverse complement strand
AACCTATGGGGAAACCAAGTACAAGAGATCAATATCAAAAGTTTTGGACAGAACCAAGGGCTTGCATGGTCCACGGACTCAAGCCTGTGGGGAAACCAAACACGAAAAACAAATCTCATAAACTTTGGACAGAACCAAGGTCTTGCATGGTCCTCGGACTCAAACCTATGGGGAAACCAAGTACAAGAGATCAATATCAAAAGTTTTGGACAGAACCAAGGCCTTGCATGGTCCACGGACTCAAGCCTGTGGGGAAACCAAACACGAAAAACAAATCTCATAAACTTTGGACAGAACCAAGGTCTTGCATGGTCCTCGGACTCAAACCTATGGGGAAACCAAGTACAAGAGATCAATATCAAAAGTTTTGGACAGAACCAAGGCCTTGCATGGTCCACGGACTCAAGCCTGTGGGGAAACCAAACACGAAAAACAAATCTCATAAACTCTGGACAGAACCAAGGTCTTGCATGGTCTTCGGACTCAAACCTATGGGAAAACCAACTACTCGTAAGGAAAAACTACATTACGTAGAATTTGGATTCATCTGAGGAAAGCTCTCCACTCGCCATTGGGTCAGTTCCCAAATTGCGGGGATTCGCAAGTCTGCTCTTATATCTGCAGCACCAAGGGAATCGACGCGACGTAGGGCAATACGTCCTCTGAGAAACGATTTGAGTTCTTTACCCTCCGTCAACTCCTCGGACGGTACTCATATTTATCACAGAATATTCAATTGTTATCTTTGCTAGTTTCCTGAGCTAAACTTGCTATGAATTATTGCCGTAATGTTTGGTAGTGTTGGTACATTAGAATTGATTGGATTATGTTTCAAAACTTCCTGCTCTAAGTATCATTGAAGAAACAAACACAGGGAGCACACCCTTCCACAAAATAATGTTGCCAAAAGAGCAGTATTCAAAATAAGTAGGCAAAATTTCCTTTTTTATTAAAACAAAGAAACAGTACAGCATACAACAGAAGCTGAAATCAACTTGTGATAAAACTTGCTACATGATAGAAAGGAAAGTTGCAAGAAAGCAAGAGAAGGCCGAGGAGGTAGCACAGACGAGAGGTTGGCTACTGCTTCGAGGCCTTGTCCCTTCCCCCATGCTTTCGCATGCCCATAGCTCCGGCAGCAAAGGAGCCCAACTTGAGCCTCACGCCGCAGTGGGAGGATGCAGGTAGCACAGAGGAGAGGTTGGCTACTGCCTCAAGACCTCGTTTCATCCTCTACGCTTTCACGTGCCCGAAACTCAGGCAGCAAAAGAACCTGACCTCAGGCTAACACCATCTACAAAGAAGGTGCAGGGAGCCGGAAGTTGGGGAGCCCCCGCAGAAATTTGCCGGCTACAAGGTAGACAGTGCTGATGGTGGAAATTCCTTCTTCGGACATACCAAAAATCTGGCATGACCAGAACCTGCTTCGGATTTTGACTAAAAGCGTGGGAAACACCCTCTCCCCTCTGTCATAAGGGAATATCTCTTTGAATCTACGCCTTCGTTGCCCGTATATCACTCTTCTGAGCCTTAGGAGAACGTGGCGCCTTTGCGGCGGAGAGAGTTTTTCTTCCCCGACCCTCGTCTCAAACATGACTTACTGCGGAAGGGAGCTGAAGGAGGAGACTAAGGAGCTGGTGCCTAGGCAAAGAAACTTGCTCTCTTATTTATTTGAGGAGATAGGGTGGTGGCATTTAATTAGCGCAGCTTCCCAAGGAACGCTACAGACAAAACGTCTCCAGCTCGACTTCCAACAAACCTCTGCAACGACAAGACTAAAGGAGCCTCGTGGAGGTGCACCTCGAACATCGGGACACCCAAAAGTGCCGCGTGGCCAAAGACTATGGAAATATCTCCTGATCTGTGGGCCTAGAAAATTCGCGGCCCATGCCCCTGCTACATGATAGCCCACGGACTACGGCCCACGCCGGGTAATAACTAATGCCAGGGACAACCTCCTGCCCGGCTGCGTACGGGGTACCTAAGGAGAGGGAATGAAACAGAACCAAGGCCTTGCATGGTCCTCGGACTCAAGCCTATGGGGAAACCAGGTATAAAAACTATTATTATTACAAGTTTTGGACTGAACCAAGGCCTTGCATGGTCCTCGGACTCAAGCCTATGGGGAAACCAAGTATAAAAACTATTATTATTACAA
Source organism: Quercus lobata (assembly GCF_001633185.2). Classification (NCBI taxonomy): domain Eukaryota; kingdom Viridiplantae; phylum Streptophyta; class Magnoliopsida; order Fagales; family Fagaceae; genus Quercus; species Quercus lobata. Next base: position 40,267,652 of record NC_044913.1, on the reverse strand, counting down.
GTTTTGGACTGAACCAAGGCCTTGCATGGTCCTCGGACTCAAGCCTATGGGGAAACCAAGTATAAAAACTATTATTATTACAAGTTTTGGACTGAACCAAGGCCTTGCATGGTCCTCGGACTCAAGCCTATGGGGAAACCAAGTATAAAAACTATTATTATTATAAGTTTTGGACTGAACCAAGGCCTTGCATGGTCCTCGGACTCAAGCCTATGGGGAAACCAAGTATAAAAACTATTATTATTACAAGTTTTGGACTGAACCAAGGCCTTGCATGGTCCTCGGACTCAAGCCTATGGGGAAACCAAGTATAAAAACTATTATTATTACGAGTTTTGGACTGAACCAAGGCCTTGCATGGTCCTCGGACTCAAGCCTATGGGGAAACCAAGTATAAAAACTATTATTATTACGAGTTTTGGACTGAACCAAGGCCTTGCATGGTCCTCGGACTCAAGCCTATGGGGAAACCAAGTATAAAAACTATTATTATTACGAGTTTTGGATAGAGTCAAGGCCTTGCATGGTCCTCGGACCCAAACACGGCATCAAACCTCCAGTTCTCTCCTCGGCCAGCATGGTAATTATTACTTTTCACTGGTCGGCCTTATTGGGCCAAACACTTATATTAAAGTTATGGCAACATCTTTTTATTATCAAGTATTTTGGTCTTAGTTGTCATCGGTTTTAGATACTTTCTCATTGAGCCGAGCAGCGTTTACCAATATACAAAAACATAAACGGAATATGCAAAATGAAATAGTAAACACTTTTATTAATATAAGAGATTATTACAATGTACGAAAAAGGGCTCAAACAAGCCTATACAAAAGAAGAACTGCTAAAGCAACGATAACACTCGCAGTACAGAGAAGTAAACAGTCAGGCTTCTTCTAAACTCATCTTCAAGGTCTCTTCAGTCTCTGTCTCAACATTGCTCATATCGTGACAAGAACCTCCTTCGGAAAAGGATGAAGAACAAGGGAGAAGAACTGAAGGAGAAGGAAGAAGAATTGAAGGAGAAGGAAGAAGAATTGAAGAAGATGGAGGAGATGAATGAGGAAGATGGAGGACATGAGTAAAGAAGGAGGAGAAGAAGAGAGTAGGGATGAAAAGAAAGAAAAGGAACAAAAGAGGGAAAAGGGAAGGCACCAAGACGGAACTGGTGCTGGGAAGACTATAAGAAGAAGGTGGAGGAGGGCACCGAGGAGCAAAAGAGGGAGAAGCAGAAGCACTTAGCCCCTGCCTCAGCCCTGACTCCTAACACGTTGGTGCCATATTAGGTACGCTCATGAGGAGCCGGGTGGTGCTGATATTGGGTATTCTCGACTCAGTCACGCCAAGAGTTCGGCGTGATGAGCCCCTGCTTCGGATTTTGGCTAAAAGAGAGGCGGGACGGATCTTAAGTCTGCGCCACCCTTGCCCTGATCGAGCCATTTCAAGTTTTATCAGAATATGGTGTCTAGAGGAGGGGCATGATTTCTTCATCATTTGTCGTGATCCATAAGAAGGGAAGGGGGTTAGTACGAAAGTGATGGCCTCCTGCTTGCCTACTTATAGGAAGAGCAGAACGGATGGCATTAAATGTATTCAACTTTCCCAAAGAATCTGAAGAAAAAAGAGGCGTCCGTTTCACTTCTCCACCTTATCAAATGAGCCGCCGGATATAAATGAACCTCGTTAAGGGGATTCATTAAGGGCGCGTCTGGGACATCCAAGCGGCAGGAGCAGATTCCGAGCGGATTAAAAGGAATCCCTCAAAAACCGCCTAACTTCCTGGGAAACCGCTCACATAAATGCGGGATCAAGCTAAATGGGCCATATTAAGGGCCCGGGTTTGCCAAAACCCTCCTTTCCAATCCGGAATTCGGATAGAAGGGTTTTGAGGGGCTATTGTGGGGCCCAACAATTCGTGGACCAGGCCCATTCACCCTCAGAGAGTCCGAGGGCCCAATCCGAGGAGAATTGTAGCCCAAGCTCCATGACGCAGAGCACAGACCAATTTTGGGAGGCAGCCGAGGACAGTCTAGTCCTCGGCAGGCCCATAATCCCCCCAGAATAAAGGGACAAATTCGGGAGGAAATCCAAAATACCTTGGGGCGATTACCCTAAATACCCTTCTGGATAAGGCCCAATGCCTGACAGAACCGTACTCTGCAGCTTTATCAAGTCATCCCCAACAATTCCGGGATTAGACTGATGGGACCAATGTCAGTATTTGTAAAGACTGACCCTACACGTGGACGAAGGACATCGAACGCACGCTAGTATAAAAGGAGAAGTAAGTGAATCTAGTGGGGGGGGGAGGAAAAGAGAAAGACTTCATGAATAAGATCGCCGGAACGATCCATGCAGAGAATAGAGAAGGTCCTCCGTTGGACAGCCGGAAGGGACCACAAGGGTCCTCGGATCAAGTCCGAGGAGCCCATTCTCAGAAGTGGCAGCACGGCGGGGCTTTAAACGTTTAGGCCCAGTCCACTTTCCACAGGGACCTCTCTGAAATCCAGACCGGACCATCGTCCCGTGACCAAGCCCAAGCTTTTCAAGCCCACTCTCTACAAATTGTATTGTGAGGGATCTCTCCCGCGTGAACCCAAAAATGTCACTGGGCCGCGCAGGAATCGTGTCCTTACATTTGGTCTAACCCAAATGTTTCCTAATTTATATTGGAGCAAAGATAGTCAAATTTGTACTAAAAATCGTTTCGATTTGGATAGGGAAATGAAATATTTCAGTACCAGTTAATACTAGTGTATCATTTCAAGGTTGTGTGTGAGTGTGTGAGAGAGAGAGAGATTTAAAATCCACATATTTAATAAGCCAAAATATTAGCTTAAATAACTATATTTTTTACATTTTAAATATTTTTTAACTATTTTTTATTGTACTTGCCTAGATATCAATTCCAATCAAAACACCCGAAAAATCTCTAGTACAGAATATAAACTGGTATTTTATCCAGGACATTTTGGAGTACCAATATAGGTTTTATGGCCGGTACAGTGTTGACGTCCTTGATTGGACCCCTCATCCATACACACAAGACAAATATAAAGTATTAGATTGATAAGCCATCGTTGGTCTCAATGGTGAAGAAAATTCTTAAAAGGGCAGTGTTTCTTTCCCACATGCATTTCATCATAACTGGATTTAAAATTAAAAAACTTAATACTTACCCCCAAAAAAAAAGTTAAAACAAAACATCATAATGAGGACCTAAACTAACAGCACGAAAACAAAGATGAAAATATTGCAAAAGCCTCTCATATTTCCCACAATAACTGTAATTTCACAATAATTTCACATCATTTCTTGCTACAAAGAATTATGATCACAATACCTCCTTTTCAAGTTTTAAGACAGCCATGAAGGCTTCTTGAGGTACATCAACTTTACCAATTGCCTTCATTCTTTTCTTTCCCTCAGCCTGGTAAAAAAAAAGGGAAACACTTATGCACAATACTAACTGCAAATCACGGATTTTACATTATAGGAATAGTCAGTTAAATATACAAAGCTCAAGTACAAACTACTACAAACTAAAAGACCTTTCGATTTGCTACAGTTGAATACAAACAATAAAACTGTATTGGAAACTTTTAATATGTACAGTTACAATTTACTAACAAATTTGAAAGAATTTGTTTCCTCTGATCTATCAGATAACGAATACTCTTCCCATTCCACAATAACATAGACAGATGCTAGTGACATTGCAAATTTCCAATATTGAACTACCAATAGTGGTAACTCTTCCCGTGTTGTCTGACAATGTAAGATGAGTTGTACCTAAAGCACATATTTGTTTGCACATATTAAAGCACCTAGGTTTTAATTTTTCTTTAAATTTTCTTCAAACACGACATTCCATGGTCCTCTTAAACAAAATTTATCTAGATAGGAATCCTCTGAAATACAATGGTCTTCAAGACCAGTTTAACCAGCCTTAGTACGTGTTAGTACGCATATCTACACACCACCAACCCCTAGAAAGATAAATAAAATAAAATCAAGGTGAACATGTCCATAAGGAAACAATTACAAAGCGGATCAATTTCTTGAATAACCATCTCCTATTGGCACTTAATGTTGAGACTGTAAAGTAAAGCAAGTGAACATTTTTAACGGCGTAACCTCCAATCTTTAAGCTAGTAATATAATCAACCTTCCACATAGGGCATATTTCACCTCATATATGCTTCTCAGCTAGACATAACAAGACGAATCTAGAAATGAAAGACATACACGTCATCATCACAATGGGTAACTATCTCAACCCTACAACTGTATTGCTAATTCTGAAGGCAATTCTAGGATGTAAGTGACTTTTTTCCATTATATTGCTATAATTTTCAATAAATTTTCTTTTCTACATTCTTTCTTTGTTGCAGCAAGTATATAGCAATCACAATTTACTTGTCTTGATTGACACTTTTGAGATCTCAGATTGACGCAGCTCTGAACTCATTAAAAGCCTATCTATTTGATCTAGAACTCACAGAATCATGGTTGCCAATCAAAGTCTGACCATTGAAATTGTGGAAAGAACAGCATTACAAGAAATACAAATGAAGATTTCATGCAGAAAGCAGTTCTGAAAAGACTGGAGCAAAATGCTAGAGGAACAATAGGAGATGCAACATGCCTCCTAGATTGGGATTCATAGTTAATGAAACATGCCACCAATATTCTTATATATACCTATGTCTTATATTTCAGTACTTTCAGGTCAAGGAGCCGACATAATTCGAAGCACATCCATGGAGCATACCCGGCTCTTTGAACATATTATTTCATCATTTAAAAAAAGGTTTCCCACTTTGAGTAATGGACTCTTCAACCAAAATCTAAAATATTAATTATTCAAGTGTAGCCCTGAGCAGAGGTTCATAGTTAGCACTTCATCAAACGACCACCAATTAATAAGATTATATGCTTTTCTGCTGTACTTGCATCCTTGCAACATCAATACAAAATATAATTTGTTAACAAATCCAATAAATTTTGGCAAGTGCAGCACCTGTTTTTTAAGCAGTTTCTTCTTCCTTGAAATATCCCCACCTACAAGAATTAACAAGAATGAAAAACATTCATGTTATTTAGTTATCAACACCAGTCACATGAGGGACAAAAGGAAGGAAATGTTAACTCAGAAAAAGTAAAAATTAACATTTTCTATTTATTAGAGAAAAAAGGTTTTGTAAGTCCTTGCATTACAGAATATATACAAAGCTGATAAATGAAGGCAAGAGAAAGGAATTGTGCTCCTCCAGAATTACAATCCTTATTTTCCCCCTACTACCAAGGGTGTTCAAAGCTCTTCAAGCATTTGACTATTCCCACCGGTGTGTGTGGGACGGATTATAGGGAAAAATCCCTTGGGGATGGCCCCAAGATGCTGGCTAGAGGTTTCGATTCATAATTACAATCTGGCAGCTGTATATCCTATGATAAACATTTATCTACTTCCTTAAGAGATGTTTGAGCAAAGTAAATACACAGAAGATCCTACATGAGTGAGAAGACTAGACTTCAAATATATCCAAACATTCTTAAAAGAAAGAAGAACATCTTACCATAGCATTTAGATAAAACATCCTTCCTAATTGCTGATAAAGATTCACTAGCAATCACTTTTGAACCTATGCAAGCCTGTAATGGATATAGGACATAAATGTTGCAACCAAGTTAGCATTACTGGCTAATAAGAGTTAACAAAGTGAAGCCCAGAATTATGTGTTCTGTGTATATAGATGATACTAGAATAGGATATCAGTGAGGGGGAAAAATTGAACACAAGTAAGAAAATATTTTAGTGGTTTAAGACACTAAGACAACCAGGGTACTGAGTGAATTCAAATGTATTTGGAGCTATAACAGTTCAAGTCAATTGTAGGAAATTTCATAATACAAAGACACCAACTATAGATTGTGGTATGTCCTCCACACACACATATATATTAAGGGAATATTTGGTACACTGAATGAGGATTACGATAGGAATTGAAATCTTTATTACTAGAAATAAAATGTGTTGTAATATAATAAATAAACATGTTCATTAGTTTGGTTGTGAGTTATAACATTAGAATAAAACTTAACATTTATTTTAGGAAAATTCTTACTCATACAATTATATCTCCTTAAAAATTGTTATTTTTAAAATTTAAGAGAGATATGTGTTATTTTTTATGATTTTTTATTTTTATAATTGTTAGATGTATATAAAAAGTTTGTTTATTTGGAAATATATTAAGTTTTAATATTATTGCACTTACTAAGGAATAGCTAATACAATCTTTTAAAAAAGAATACTTATTCCTCATTTTGAAGTATAGCTATTCATAAGGAATGATTATTCCTTGTAATAAAAATATAACCAAACTAAAGAATAACCAAACCATAAGAATAATTATTACATTACAGTGTCTATTACAATTTACCAAACATGCCCTAAGTAATCATGGTTTTGGTGCAACTTCATTGCTAAAGCAGATGTAGCCAATCTTCTCCATGAACTTGTAGAAAACTAGGAGCCAAAAATGGTACATAAGTGAATTCTTGGCAATCGGTCTAGTAGTAAAGTTCATGATTTTCAAATCATAAATCTCATATACCTCAATTTTAATTTAGTGGTCACATATAAATGTATCTGTTATTTGGGGGCAAAATAGAGTGAACAAATAAGATAATTTTAAATTACTCTCAGCCTAGATGCCAACAAGAAGTTCAAGAAAAAGCAAAGATAAGATGTCTCAGAAGCTTGATAAGGGGCAAACTTGAGACGCTAGATTGCCTAGTCTAGCTGATATCAACTCTAACTTTAGGTTTTCTTTCTTGAGCAAGCTGCTGGTTTAGTTTAATTCAAGATCCTCAGGATCTATTGGGTTTTTTTTTTTTTTTTTTTTTAGTAAGTAATAAGAAAGTCTATTAGTAGTTCAAGATGCCTTCCATGCATCCCTATCCAGTGAGAGAAGACATCCACCACAATGTTAAGAGGTAGATTTGGAAGTCTCAATGTTTCTCAAAATAAGCTATAGCAAAATTTCTACTGCACGAGTAATAATTTGGGTCAATTTTTATTATTGAATTTTTTTGTTAACTAGATGGTTTGGGAATGTTTACGGGAGAAGTAGAATCCAAACTCCAAAGCACAAATTCAAATTTGGTAAGTTACAATGCACTCCCATTGTTGTGAGAGAATTAAGTGCCACTAGCTAGAGCTCATTTGCTATCAAAAATTTCCAATCCATGTTTGCAATAAATGAAAAAGAAAGTAGAAGGCATTTTTGGTGGGAGGTTCAGGTTGCACTTTGAGGATGGCATTTAAGCAATTGTTTCAATAATAAAGCAGTAAACATTATCACACCGAGGCTTTTGCACCACTTAGAATTAATGTTGCATAAACTAAAAAAAGAGAATATCTTACTTGGATGGGTACTTTAAACATTTGTCTAGGTATAAGCTCCTTCAGCTTTTGAGTCAAAGCTCTTCCCACAGCATATGCCTGAAAAAAGGAAGCTAGAGTTGATTTCATAACACCTTTCTCAATGTTAAATTTTGACAAACACGTAGTAGAGTGTCCAACTCAGAACATACATGTTGGACACAACAATATAAGTAACATCTCTCTCTCTCTCTCTCTCTCTCACACACACACACAAAGATGTACGTACTATATATATACACTTTTCCTAAGAATCTATATATAACTACCATGATTTAAACAAAATTAGAATCACCTTATCCCTGTGCACGATAGTAGCCAATGGTTCCACACTATCACCATTAATCTGAATGTCAAGTTTTAATAATTCACTTTCCTTGTACCTGTAAATCAAAAGGTCAGAATAAATGATAAGTTATTGAGAAGATAAAAAAGCATCTCCCTTGCAAAATGTTAAAATACATAGGTCATCCATTAAGTCAGAAAAGGGAAAGTTGAGAACCTTCAATTTTTTAGAATGAAATTTTTTATTCATTTCGCCAAAAAAAAAAAAAAAAAAAATCTATACTATCAATTCCATATAATAGAGAAACAAAAATTATATCCATTTACCCAACAAATGTGTATTCCATGCTGGCATAACCCTTACTTCTGGACTTCAGCTGGTCAAAGAAATCACCTACCATCTGTAATATAAAGATTACAAAACAGATAAGGTAAAACACAAATAAAATGGATCAGGATGCTATAAGAAAAGAAAACATTAGCTAAACAGAGATCTACAAGGGAGTTGATCAAGGCAACTTGAATACAATAATGCAAAACATTACCTCTGCTAGAGGTAACTCATAGGTGAGTGATGCTCTATTCTCAGTAATATATTTCATTTCTTTAAACTCTCCCCTTCTGTCTTGAGCCAGCTCCATAAGTGGACCAATATAGTCTTTTGGCGTAAGCATCTCAATCTGTAAGTATTACTTCAAAATGAAATAACACATAATTTTTCAAGCCAAAAATCGAATACATTTTTATCTTTGATTAATTTAACATTTAAATGAAGCTATTAAATTACTGATTCTCCCAAAAACTTAAGCTATTAGGAAATGGTAGTGGGGCCCAACATGTGGTATTTTTAATATTTTAAATGGGAGGTAGAGTAGAGTTAGGAATCAAACTCAAGATCTCCTGCTCTGATACCATGTTAAATTACCGATTCTCTCAAAAGTTTAAGCTATTAGGAAATTGTGAATTTAAGCATTTAATCATAGTTCTAACGAAAGAAATAAATATCTCAAGTTGCAATAAATATCTTAAGGTACAAGAAATAACCTTAACAAATGGCTCCTCAATCAACCTCCTCTTTCCAGGTTCAGGAAGTATAGATGGGTTTGAGCATTCAACCTTTAAGAATATTGAGATTGAAATTGGCAATGAGGTCAACATGACATCTAGTTTAAATAAAAGAGGTTTATTTGCAAATAGGGAATATAACATCATCAATATACATTCAGAAAATATGGACATCAGATCAATGAAAAGAAATAAAAGGATGACAACATTGCTGTGAAGTAATAGATGCTGGTGATGGTGTAACTAAAGCGTGGTTAGAGAAACAATGCCCTCTTTGGAAGCCTAAGGTTAAGACAAAACTCAAGAGTAAGTGTCCGTTATAGTTAATTAGGTTTTTATATTCTATATATTTGGTTATTCTAGAATCAAGGGTATTTAGTAATTTTGCAATTGTTGGGTGCAGGCCAATGGCCATAGTTGATGGCCTTGGGTTTTATTTTATGATTAAGTCTTATTTAGTTGGGATTTTATGTGTGAGCTTTGGTTTGTGTCCATTAGGGTTTGGTTTTCTAGTAAAAGTAGGAGTCTAGGAGAAGTTAAGATATAGGGTAAATCAATATGTTGTTGTACTCAAACAAGGTGGAGTTGATTAATAAAATATCCAGTGTTTTGAGTATTGAGGCATGTTGGCCCTATTGTTCTTCTTCCTCTCTTATTTTCTCTCTTTTATGCTTTTTCTTCTTCTCTCTCTTGTAAAAGTGTTCATGAGTATTGCTCACCCACACAGTTCATGCACATTGTTCATAGGTTGTGGACAAATTCAATTTCCATTTCTCTTTCCATCATTTCAACCATAAATCAAATAATGTCCCTTCACTATGAAACCCTACTTTTAAAAGGTACTAAACCTTAAATCCACAAATCATCTTAAACCATAATTGACCACAGGCACATGTAGACAATGTCTCCAATTTTCCCTACATTAATTTGGTATTAGAGCTGAAATATTACTACAAGTTCTTTGTTGAAATTTTGCTTTCACCAACTTCTCAACAAATTTTCTCATCAAAGATAATGATGACTAATGTGGAATTAGAGTGTTTAAGGCTTTTTCTCAAGAATATGAAGGAACAAAGAAGATTTTGAATCAATTAAGTGGGAAGGTGAAATCATAGAAGCAATGCTCAAATAATTATCACCTATTAAAGAAACACTGGATAAGTTGTCAGCTATTATTCTTGGCAAAATATCTGCTGAAACCACTGCTGATCAAGACCCTGAATCCTTTATATCAGGTCCCAGTTCAGCCCCTATGTTTCCCTCAAGCTCAATACCTTTTTTCTTCCGTAAATTTCTATGAAATAAGCACTAGCCAAATGCCCCCTGATGGTGCAACCATAGCATGGTTCGAGAAAAATTATCCTCTTTAGAAGCCTAAGGTTAAGGAAAAGCCCAAGAATAAGTGTCTATGGTAGTTAATTAGGTTTTTATATTGTATTTGCTATTCTAGAGTTAAGGGTATCTTAGTAATCTAACAATGTTGGGTATGGGCCATGAGTTTTCTTTTATTAGTAAGTCTTATTTTGTTTATGGGTCTTTATGCTTGGGCTGCGGTTTAATTCAAATAGTATTGGTTTACTAGTTAAAGTAGAAGTCCTAGTCCTCCTAGAAGTTAAGAATAGAGTCTATGTAAGTGCTTTATTGTACTCAAACAAATGAGAGTTGATTGATAAATTATTGAGCATTTTGAGTATTAAAGCAAGTTGCATTAGGGTTATTTTCTCCCCCCGTTCTCTTCTTTCTTTCTTCTCTTCCTCTAACCTTTCTTTCGGTTACTGTTCATTGGTACTATAAATGAATTACTTTTAACATTAGTGTTCAGCGGCACTACTCACCGTGTACTATTTACATTACCATTCACAGATTTTAGAAAACATTCTATTTCATTTCATTTACTTCTCTTTTTTGATAGGTAACCTTTTTATTTCATTTACTTCTCTTTTCAACCATCATTTAAATATTGTGTTTTGAACCCTAACCATTCTTCTCGAGGGGTTCTAAACCCAATATGCCCAAATCTTCTAAAACCTAAACCCACCACAACCACACTATTAACATATTGTGGAGAAATTTGATATTGTTTCCTCTACCCTCTTTTCATACCTCAATCTAATCTTTGCCCTCTCCTACAACACCCTTCTTTTAAAAGGTTCTAAAGTCTAAACCCTAGATCCATAAATCCTCCTAAACCATAAACCACCACAAGCAAACATAGAAAATTTTTCCAATTTTTCCTATCTAACCCACCACAAACAAACATAGAAAATTCTCCAATTTTTCCTATGTCAGTAATGTTATGAAAATTACTTATTAACAAAGACACAAGATAAATATTTGTGACAGTGTAACAAATCCCCAATATAGATATTAAATTGAAGATTACGCCAAAAGGGCATCCCACTAAAATTGTCCTCACTTACCTATCTAATGGTATTTTTCCATACTAGCATGGAGAAAAAGGAAAGGAAAACTTGTTGGCTGTACAGTTAGTTTGCCAATAAACTTACCTATTGCTCTTGAATTCCCCAGCCAAATGAATATATCATTATGGTTAGTGTAGGCTAAGGTGTGAGAACATGACAACCATACTAAAACCTTAAAAATGCATCATTCTTACAAATCATTGATGCAGAGTTAATTTTGATAAGAAAATAAGAAATATGTTGCCACTTAATCAAAAGGAAAAATTTTAATTTGCTTCAACCCATAATGTGGCAATTGAAGAGACTATCCATGTGTAGTTTTAGTCACATGACTTTTTTAATGAGTCATATCACTTGTTTAAATAATACACAGATAGTCTTATAAATTGTTACATAATGAATTGGAAGATGGCTTCAAATTTGTTTGAAGCCAACCTTTGTCCTAATCAAAATTTCAAGTTTTCCTGTCCCTAAGAGCTTGGAACCTACGCATAGATGGCAGTTAGTAATAGATAAATATAAACATTCATCTCATATTCTTGAAATATGTAAATAAAAACAAATGCAATGAGTTTAGGATCGAGAAGAAATTACAGTATCACCATTTACACAAGTCACTCTATATACAACACTTGGCGCTGTAGTGATCAGGCTCAGATTGTATTCCCTCTCGAGCCTCTCCTGTAAAGACAGAAAAATTTGTAAGGGCATATACAAGACTTGAAAGGTTCAGACACATTTTAAATTACTGGTGAAAGATCACTAGAGGAAAATGGCAGATGCTTCATAGAAAAGAAAGCATACCTGAACTATTTCCATGTGGAGAAGACCCAAGAACCCACATCTGAAGCCAAAACCCATGGCACTTGACGTCTCTGGTTCAAACTGCATAAATGTTATCGAATCAAGGAAAGCAGCTTAAATTCAGTTTATCAATGTCGGCTCACTCTCTGTCAACGTCAAACGCTTGAGGTATAACAACTTAACATATATGGGGTAGTCATATTGCAGAAACTTGAGCCAGATAGCAAATAAAGAATTTATGTTTTGTAGTTTGATAATCATGTAAAGCTTATCCCTAGGCATAGCAATCAATTAAATTTCAAACAATAAGCCACCTTAGACTTAACCATAAAGATTGACCGAGGACATTTAAGAAAATTTTATTAAGTTCTTTTATAGAGGGCAAGAAAAAGCGGGAAAAAAGTGCAAAATGAAACTTAATTTTCAATCTTTTCAATTAAACCCATGTTTTTCAAAAGAGCACATCCTTCGAAAAAGCATGAGTCACGTTGTTCACTAGAACATGTTAAAACTCCACTCAAATGTCAATTTCCCTTTTATCGTAACCCAATTTATAAAACCAAACATTTATTGAAATGTTTGTTGAAATTGTAAAAGTGAAATGCAATTCTAGAATATCCAACATGGGTACTTCACTTTGATTAGTAAGTGTGCAAGCAAGATGTCAAGTCCTTTAAATCATCCTGACAATTCAAGTGTTTCCAACCAAATTTACATATGTATGTATCAACATTTGATTTTATATAGGGATGTTTGGACCAAAAGTTACCCTTAGCGTCTAGGGCCAATCTTTTATCTTATAAGACTCATTTTGTATAAGATAAGGACTTAATGCCTTAAAGAAAAATGTATATTTTTTAATCACAAAATTAAAATCAATTTCTTTAGAAATGCTTATTGTTAAATTACCAATTATCCCAAAAGTTTAAGTTATTGGGATAGGGTAAATTTAATCACTTAACCTTCTTCTTTTTTGTAGGTAATCATTTTTAACAAGGATAAATTAGACAAGAGTATTGGAAATTTGAGTCTTTTCACATCAATCTTGCCTACTAAACTTCAACATAAGCTTTTACATGATTATTAGATGCATTTCATGGCTGGAAACTTAAAAAAGAGGTGCTTAGTTTATATAGCACAATGGTCATATACTACTGCACCTTCAACGCAGCATCGTTGAGTTGCAGTTTCTCAAGTGCATCACGCAACTCAGGGAACCTGGCAACATAGGAAGAAATAGAATGAATCCAGAGCCAAGGGGGCACAAAAGTTCCATTCTAGAATTCAGAAAACAGACAAGAACAAGCAATAGATCAATACTGGTCTGCATCAACAGGAAACAGGCCACAGAACACCATAGGAGTGGCTTCCTCGTATCCAGGAAGTGAGTTTCCCGCCTTTCTACTGTAGTGTGTAATTGTGTCACCCACCCTAGCATCTGCAACTGATCTTATAGAAGCTGAAAGATAGCCTACCTGAAAAGGTAGAATGAGACATAGTTATACAGATTTATCAATGTCTTTCCACAGCATTGGCAACAATATTTTCATTAGAAAATGTGAAACCAAGGATTATTGCTTTGATAAAACTCCAGACAAGAAGGTTAAAGTGTCTATGATGCAGGGAGCGCGAAGAAAATTCTATTTTAATTTAGTTTATTTAATTTTAGATGTCAATTGTATCTTTACTATTGGTACATTGGATTTTACTCTACATCTATTAGCTAATTAGTATTTTATTTTATTTCCTAGAGTCAAGGTTATTTTCATAATTCAATAATTGGGCTTTGACCCAAGTCAATTAGGATTAGGGTTTTGTCCTAGTAGTCTATATAAACCTGCTACTGTACTCCTATCAAGACAAGCTCATGATAAATAAATTTCAGTTGAAAATTTTTCTATGATCTGGTGCTTACTCCAACCAACCAAGTGTTGATTCCTAGGTCTTGTTTCTCTTGCTTGGTGCTACTTCCAACCAATCCTAAATGCTGGTTCTAGGTTTATTTTATTTGTATATCTTTGTTGATTCTCAGTTCCTTTGAGAATATGTGCATCAATTTTTGTATCAGAACTCGTTATTTTGCATCAATTTTGGTATTGTAGCAAAATTTGACATAGTTTTCCTATTGACTCCCAAAATCCACCTATCACAACAACTCGACCACCATAAACTTGTACCCAAACAACCAAAACCTCCCCAAAAAAAAATTTTCCATTGTGTTTTTGAAAGAAAGAAAATAAGATGTTTTCTATTTAAGTCACCATCATTGTTGCACAAGAGATCACAGCAGCCCTAACCACCATCACTCCAAGTTTTGCCCACGCTATCAACATACAATATTTAGAATCCAACATGCTCTATCCTTTGTCTCAAACTGAATCCGTTCAGTATAAAGTAGGTCAAACAACTTGTTAAAAGATTCCAATCTCAATCCTGCACTGGCCTCACAAAGACTGGTCCAATGCACTACTCCATCCCTAATATCAAAAAGTCACTCACCATAGCATGTTTTTTAACTACAATTTGAAAAAGACCACAGAATAGTGGTAAAAGGGAGGGGGAGAGAGAGAGAGTGATGTTAGCTCTGATTAAGATTTGAAGGCCACATATTGGCAACGAGGGGATTCTAATAGACCATGGAATTTTGAACTGCACACTTCTAATATGCCTCCACAATCCCGCCCCACAGAGGTTTTTTCCTCAAAGAAACTTAGGATTTGATTTTTACTTTATATTTTAATATAAGTAAGAAACTTAGGCTTTGATTGAAATAAAAATTGACACTTTTAGCTAGAAAAATTAAACTTCTTTACCTGTTTGTTTATCACAAGTTCTGCTTCATAAACAGGAGGTGTAGGTGTATTAGGTAAGAATCATGTTTAATCTATAAATATGAAATTGAAAATCTAAAGAGGAAGACTTCTTTGGACAACCATATAATTCCACTACTGACCTAATTTCATTTGCACACCAAAATAGGACTGCCTATTCATATAGTTTAGTACCCATATCAGCTCCATGTCACTCTGTGTGTGTGTTCTCACACACATGCGTGCTCATGCGAGGATATGAGAGAGAAAGAGCAGTAGCAACAAGAACAAATTACTTGAAGCCATGCAGATACATATCATACTATAACCAAATTATTGAGATGTATTAATTTACCTCACCAGCAAACAGTTCTTCAACTTGCAACTGATTAGGAGACAAAACTCCAACTTCATCAGCAGAATAATCCTGTCGTTTCATGAATAAATGGTATAAAAATTAGCACTACTTTGAATAAACTTTGAGTCAAGTATGGCATTAAAGCAACAAGTAGTGTACAAAACAATGAATAAAAGGCCTCAAATCAGAAGATAATCCCATCAATATAAAAATTGGGGGATAGAAGACTAGAACAAGTATTTCACCTTCCCACTGGCCATAAAATAAATTCTGTCACCTTTCTTTATGCTCCCATCGATGACGCGAAAATATACTATAACACCCCTATATGGATCATAGTAACTGCATATAGATTCAAGGAAGCAAAATATATGACTTAGGATGAAGTTCAATGCCATATGTAAGTACTATAACCACAAAGGCAATTAATTGACCAAAAGAAGAAGATTTTTTCAGACCATTTAAGGCAACTACATGCATAAGGGCAGAACTGCTGTCTCTTTCAAAAATAGATGGATGACAGTATTAATACGAAGAATATAATGACATGATAGAATATGTGAAACATGTATATCATTATTCTGGAGATGTGCACCTATGTTTTGAGATTAAAATGTTCAAGACAGTAGAAACAAAGAGACCAGTTTGGTGATGCATATCATTATTCTATAGATGTGCACCCATGTTGATGTAGCCACCCTCTACCCTTAGGCCAGCCAACCAACCCCTCTACTCTTAAGACTGACAATCAGCCACCCTCTACAAGCCAAACAGCCAGCCACTCTTTCCGACCTCCCCCTTATTTTGACATCTCAAATCTGCCATATATTCTCATTAATTTCAGTTTTGACTTATGTTTTGATAGCCTGCCTAGATGTAATTGTTAGAATTGTGTGGTTTAATGATTGAATTTACCACATGCTAATAGCTTAAACTTTTGGGACAATCAGTGATTTAACAGTAACAATTAGCTAGTTTATTTCCTAATGGTTAAAGATTATAAATAGGCTTGTTATGTAAGAGTAGAATCAGTTTTTTTTATGTAACTTAACTTAGTTTCAAACCTGGACAGAAACTCTGTTTCTCCAGTTTTTCTCCATAATTCCAACTTTGATTCTTAATTCTAAGGCAATTCTAGTTCAAATTCTCATGTTTACAACTTTGGTGAGTTCACCAAAGATTCAAAGCCATTGGTTGCAAAATTTTAATCACCCCAACTAACTGGGGTCAGCTACATGGATTCTTTCACTCTAATGGGCCCTCTTTAGGGCCATGTCCCCCATTTTCTCATCCCAACTATCTCTGAAAATCCAAAGAAAATTGACATATCAGTGGCAGCTGCAAATCATGCCAGCTATCAGAAATTGGGAGCATAGATCCCCACTCTATAGTCCCACCTATCAATGGATCTCTTCTTTGTGAATGTATTACATCACATTTGCGTATGTCTGGATCATCATATGATGTTATTGTTTTCTATATCAGACACACGTTTACTGGGCATGACCAAAAATTTTCTCAAAAAGCAGTCCTGGGTGAAACACCAGTTGACATGTCTAATCATAATACAATGGTTTTAATCAAATAGGGAGACAGGACTAACACACGCGTGGACACATTAAGAGAAAATACTAATGGCGGTAACTGTTATAAGGGGAAAACTCCAATAAAATTTAAAAATTAAGAAACATGTGCAGTTTTTGGGGTTTCCAAGCACCACCAGACTCCAACATCATTAAACTGTAAATATAGTCCCAAATTGCATTAAGCCTATCCACTAATTGAAACTCCAAAAAATAGGGCATTATTAAGTCCTACTGCAAAGGTTTGCTACCAAGTACCTCTGCTTCTTCGCTACTACCATGTAACATGGAGAAGAAATTATAGAAATTGATGGAAACCAGCTGGTCCAACTTTGTCTTTGTGGTTAATTGACACAATAATAACAATTGAGTTAGGTTGTAAATTTTGGCAAAGTCCATGTGACAAAACTTGTGTCAAAGATAGGCTCAACTCTAGGCCTAGGCCTAAGGTCCCACCTATCTCAAAAATTAATAGCCAATAGAAACCCAACCCAATTGAAACCTTAAATTGCTTCTCCACAAAAATATATATATTTGTTTTTTTGCCAAAAAATCATCAACAATTGAGCATTTGCTACTTCACTGTCCTACAGCTCAAGAGTTGTGGACTCTTGCTTTTACAGCCTTTAGAGTGTTATGGGTAACCGGTAATACCTAGGCAGGTGATAGACTTGTTGTTTTAAATCACTAGATGTGAATCCCCAAGCTTGAGACCAATCAAATAAAGTGCCTACAAAAGAGGCTAGAAGCTGATCCCCCAAGCTCTGCAAATCCTCAAATGTACAATTATTAGGCTCCCTCCAAGAATAGTTTTCTGATATTATTGTTTGAGTATTGTACTACTATTTGGGTGGGGGTGGTGGTTGTCATGTAACTCTATACAGTTTCCCTTACTTTGGAAGATCTTACAGTTTTAAAATCTGTGACTAAAATAGTTTATCAAGCATATTAAGTTCAATGACTTCAAGAACGAAAACTTATTTTAACTTGTATAATATTAGTTTGCAAAATATTCCTGTGCTAGCATTCAAAATAGTGTAAAAGTAATAATAACAAGTGAAGGAAGAAAAATGTACAGGGAACATTCAGGCACACAAACAATGCAGACAAGTATGAACATAGGTATAAGAAACGAAAAACAAGAGAATAATGAAACATCAAGTTGATTTCCAACAAAACTATGTGGTCAAGTCAAATATATACCTATCAAATATTAAAGCCCTCAATGGCCTTTCAGCAGTATCCTTGGGTGGGGGAATCCGTTCAACAATCGCATCAAGAATTTCAGTTATACCTATTCCCTCCTACATAAGAGAAGGAACACCAAATATATATATATATATATAGACTCTTTACTATACGTTTGGATGAGTAAAGATGCATGCCATGTGTTCAACAAAAAGAAAAAATTATCAAAACTGACCTTAGCAGAACAGCGTATGGCATTGCTACAGTCCAACCCAACAACCTACATTGAAAATGTGTTTGACTTAGAACCACTTAAGAAATTGACCCACTAGAAATGATGTCTTTCTAATTGTAAACCTTTGGGCAGGAATACTGCAATGAGGCTATAGCAGTAACGATTGGCCATTTTTTTAACTTGATATGTAAATTCATGGAAAAAAGATACTGAAGGGGTTCATCCAAGTATACAAGAAGTATACAGAGAGATGCTCCTCTGACTTAAAAAAATATAAATAAATAAATAAACCCACCAAAAGTGTACTGTCAATAAATTCCAAATATGGGGGCAAAGGTATATACAAACATGTGGTTATTAATTAATACTTAATGTAAGAAAACCCACAAAATAATAACATATTCATTATATTTTCTTAATTTGTGAAGGATTTTTTGAATGACTAAGCCATTTTTTTATTATTTTTTCTTTTTCAAAGTCAAAACTCTACTTATGAAGGATAACAATCAGTGTTTTTAGAGTCCTAATGTCACACCCCAACTCATCATTGGCATAACATTGTCCTCTTTGGAAATGACACAACCTCATCCCTCAAGGTTTTAAAAGGCCTCAACATTCTGCCATGCCCCAACTCATCATTGGCATGATATTCTCCTCTTTGTTGAGTGACACATAGCTTCATCCCTCAAGGTGTTAAAAGGTCTCAATACCAATTAGAGTCCAAGGCTTCCATATAAGGTGTAGGACCTCCCCCTACCTAGGTGATGTGGGACTCAACCAAGATTTGGTTCTCCCTCACCTCACCCCACTTAAGAGGTCTTTTGGCTTTGGACTCTAATTACTATTGAGGCCTTTTAAAACCCTGAGGGATAAGGCTGTGTCACTCAACAAAGAGGCAATATGATGCCAATGATGAGTAAGGGCATGACAGAATGGTATCAAAGCTATCCCCTATGCAGACGGGATGGTGGGTAGATCCCACATGGGGACATGTGGCAATTAAGGGGGGTGGATTGTGGTGATCCAAAAGGCCAAAAGAACTCTTCAGTGAGGTGAGGTGAGGTAAAACCAAATCTTGGTTGAGTCCCACATCAGCAAGGTAGGGAGAGGTCCTACCTTGGACTCTAATTGGTGAGGGACAATCCAATGCGGACAATATCATGCCAATGATGAGTCAGCACATGACACCTAAAGTCCAAAAGTTTAGGGTCATGTTAGATTTTTTTTATATCACTTTGAAAGATAACTATAATATTTTCCCTTCTATTAAAATTCTAGCTTCATTATTTTCTCTAATCTTCATATTCTTTCAATAGGTTTTGAACCTTAAAAGACATTTATAAAATACAAAATATTTTCTTTCTTTTTTAAATAAAATTTGGCATATAAAAGAGATGATAGTGTGTGTACTTAAAATAATATACCTTAAACAATAAGTCAGTAACTTTTAGTATTTTTAGTATCCTGTCCTAGAGACAAAGAATTTAGGGTCTTATTAGTTTTTTTATCACTCTTGAAAGATAACTATGATTTTTAGCCTATAGCTAGGCTATTTCACCGATCTTTTTTTTTTTTCTTTCTTGATAGGAAAGAAAAAGTTCATTGAAAATACTACAAAACGCATGGATAGCACAAAGTAGTCAAAAAGTACAAAAAGAGAAAAGAAATACTAAAAACATGAAGTTAATTACAAAAAAGCAGAGAACTAACAAACAAAGGGATGCCTTTCAAGCCATCCCCTATCCAGCTCCCCTATTTGCTCAAAATCTAAACCCTCCACCGTAGGTCACCATATCTCAGTCTCCTGGTATAGTTTTCGATAAAACTGTACTATCAGAGAGGCCACTTCAGATTCCTCCTCATACACACCCCATCCACCTCCAAAATACCCAAATGATTGTACCTTCTGTGAAGGTTTTCCATCTTGTGGAAAAACTTTATATGATAGTCATCTTCCTTAATGCATAACATCCTCGATTTCTAATTTTCTATCTCCAAGAAATCTCTTCCAAGGATACGAGTCGCACTACTTGGGACCTCAATTCTTCTCTTTCGCACTTCTCCACGTCTAAGAGTCCCACACCCCTTCTTTAGCATCCAACCTCTTCAATTCCTCCAGCAATTTTTTTCTTATTTATGCCTACATTCCCAAACTCCCTACAATTCCACAGTATGGTATCTTCTTTCAACGCCTTCAACTTCTTGGCTAACACAAAACTAGGAGTACCATAGAATGAACGCTGATTCCACCATGATTGAATTCCATCAACAAACCCATCTGTCTTCCACCACATATTCTCAAACCTGAATGGGCTTTTCCCTCTTGCCATTCCCCCTGCCTCCAAAAGAATTGGATAGTGGTCTAAAATAGGCTGAGGCAATAGCCGTTGGATCACATCCAGATAGTGTTTCCCGACATTTATAAAATAGGAAAGATTTTCTTTGTTTTTTGAATGAATTTGGATATGTAAAAGAGACTATAGTATATTGAAGTATGTTAAAAAAAACTTAATATAAAAAATACATAAAATAAATTCATGAAACAAAAAAGAACAAAAAAAAATCAAGTTATTATTAAGGAGGGGCCAAAGTTTTAACATAACTTCTAGTAGCATTTCTTCATAATAATAATAATGATGATGATGATGATAACAACAACAATAACAATAAAACTAAAGAATATTAGTATTGATTTTTTTAAGCGGGCCAGGGAGCAATATATATTAAATAGATTGAAAGAGATAGAACTACCTATTAAAGAAACGCTTCCTTAGGCTCACAAGTGGAACATTCCACTCGTTCAAAAGTTCAACTATTTCACTCCATCAACAAGACAAGCATACAAAAAAAGGGTCAATTCTTTTCATCAGTGTAAAAGAGGGGTAATTTTTTAGTCACCATTGCATTCTCATTCTTATCTCTATTGGAAAAATTAGCAAACACTATCCTTAAAGGATACCCCCACACCAAAGATTATTCAAAGGAAAATGCTAGTTTCACATGAGTTCAAAACATTTCCTGGGTTTTGAGATGCCAGTGCATTAACCTCCTTTGTACAAAACAAAATCAAGACCATGGATATGAATTAATGTTAAAAAATTTGGCAGAGCATTATCTGTCTTCTTTTCTCACCATGTCTCCATCTCTATTTTCACCCACCTCTGCTTCCCTCTCTCCACAAGATTATGCTTCTTCCTATCTCTTCCAGTCTTCCTCCTATGTCTTCACCCCATATAACGTTCAGTCTTATTTGTATTCCTATCCCTTTCCTTAGCCATAATGCTCTAGATTTTTCACTTCATTCACCATTTTCAAGATTGCAAACCATGCTGATTCCCTGTTGTGCTAATTGCTCACCATGATGTGCAAGTATTTTCTATGTGGAACAGATATGCTTCTTCCTATCTCTTCCTCTTATGTCTTCTCCCTACATAACCTTCGGTCCTTATTTGTATTCCTATCCCCTTCCTTAAGCCATAACGCTCTACATTTTTCACTTTATTCACCTTTTTCAAGATTGCGAACCATGCTGATTCCCTGTTTTGCTAATTACTCACCATGATGTGCAAGTATTTTCTAAGTGAAACAGAATTTCTAGTGGAGAATGGTGTAGTGGTAAAATGACCAATGAAAATAAATAGCCAAAAATATTCTTTTCATCTCTGAAAGTCCATGTTCTATTTTCTTCCCTAAATTTTAAAATTTTCTATTTCAGTCTGAAAATTTAAAATGTTCCCCATTTTGTTCTTTCATCCACTTTCATTAAGTTTTTTGTTGGTGTGTCTGACAGAATGCATCTTTCAGGGACCGATATAGCACTTAGCCTATATTTTACGAATGAAAAGAATATAGTTTATGTTCTATTTTTGTCCCTAAAATATTGTCCAAATTCTATTTTTGTCTCTTTCATTAGACATCTCAGCAAAAAAATTAACGGGAGTGGACAAAAGGAAAAAAATGTAGAATATTCTAAATTTTCATGGATGGATATAGAATTTTTTTATTTTTTCTTTTTTTAAATAGAACCTGAACTATATTTGAAGAAAAAAATATCTCAACCCAATAAATAAAGTTCTTGCAAATGATAGCCCATTATGAATAGTTGGTCTTGGTTATACTACTCTTCCATATATATCTAAATGCTATATGACTGATCAAAACAAAATCTAGATGCCATACTAGTGATCAAAAAAAAAAAACTAAATGCTAGATGCATTGGTTTAAAAAATAAAAAGCCAGAGGTGGAATTGAGTTTGGTTCATATTTGGCCTTTTGTCCTACTGAAATGGGCAATTTAGGAGGGTTCGCTCCACTTCAATTAACAAGCAAAGGCAAATTTTATAGACAATAGGCCTAAAAAATTATACAAATTGCAGTATGCTCCTGCAATACATAGATTAATTAAAATTCATATGTAAAGTAAGATCATAAATATTAGTGAAAATAAACAATAAAATAAAAAATCACCTTAAGTTATATGACTACTGCTTATCATGTAAGATTATTTTTTTATTAGAACTAAAAATTATCGTAGATGAATAAAATAACTTAAATTAATGAATAAAAAAAATTTTCAAACAATTTTTTTATGACTTGGAACCTCACCAAGGCAAAGGCCATTTGGAGCCAACCCTGGATACATAAGCCCACCTACCAAAACTATGTATCAGGAAATCAGTAGAACTCTTAGTGGGGATTTGAACCAAGGATGTCTGGGTCTTCAGCTCATCCCAAGCTTCCCACCACTAGGCTGCACCCTAACAGGTTAATTTTTTCAAACATTTAATAATAGAATTTGGTCAAAATGGTAATTTCAACTTATTGAAATTTGATAATAGAATTTCATCTCAAGTAGAATTAGCTTGATGATTTTAACGTATTTATATTGCAGTGAGGACTATCCAAGCTAAAGGGGAGGATATCCACTTGACAAAAGCACAGCTTCCAAGACCTAACTTTAACTATATAGTATATGATTCTCTTTTCCAGCATCCCAGCCACCCAATAAAATTACAAGCATCAATACATGCGACACACCCGTTAGACATAGAATCTTTCATTTTACCAACCTCTTCAATCTCCCGAACAACAAGATCTGGTTCAGCACCTGGAAGATCTATTTTGTTCAAAACCTGTAACAGAATGGTCTGTCAATGATAATATCACACAAAAATATAATTTCACCTGTCTATGCATTGTCATGACTGAGGATTATGAAATGAAACAAACATCAACAACTGAAGAAAAAAAACAATATCAAGAAGTTTGCAAGTAATCCCAAACTTTTAAAAATTCATGTAAAGTTACATGGACATGTTTTTTTGGAGCTTCTGTGGCATGTCATATGAGTATTAGCACTGGCCACTGAGAAGAATTTATCTATGGCATCAGTACAAGTGAGTTGTGACATGCAAGAGCCAAAAAAAATCTGATGAAGTTTAGATGACCAGATAAACTGGCATGGTACTATTTCATTAGACGTTCTAACTGACAATCCCCCCCAGTCAAATATAGTTCCACGCTTTTGCTCCCCAGTACTAAACAGTAGGATATTTCTGATAGTATGGGCACACAATGATATTAATGGCCACCAAAACCATTTTAGAAGATTTACCGATTAGGTCAAAATTTATGCCCAGCACAAACTGTTACAGGCCAATTGAGAGCTTTACTATTAAGTATTTGATGATGATTGATGAATAACCCATTTAAGCATTATAAATTCGATTTACATTTATATTCTCAACCAATACTCCTCTTCAAAGGCTTATAATGCAGCAGCAGAAGTGTGAAACTCTAAAGGGCAGTTCCAGTTTGTCTAATGTGGCGCAACCGGATGGAACAAAATCAATGCACGTTTGAGGGAAAGGAACTATCTTTTCCAAATCTCAAGTTTCTCTTTTTGAAGACGCTCTTTGGATGGGCATCATACTGTTCTACTCCTATACAATACTCTTTAATGAAGTTCCTAGAATCCTTATGCTTTAGAGCATTCATCCGCTTATGCATAAAAAAAAATGCATTTTGCATCACAAAAAACCACTTTATTTATTTTACATAACCACTCTTACAACACATCTACATCCCATTCTATGTTTCTTTTTCATGCTTTAGTTTAATTTTTCTCCTTGTATACTCTTTTTTGGTATTTAATATAATGCTATTCATTATCAAAAAAAAAAAAAAAAATGCAGCACTCAAAGCAGCCATAAGGTCCATAACATGGCTGGAGCATGCCCTCTTTTAAGGCCCAAAGGCAGTTAAGAGAAGTGGTATTTTAGGATTGGACCTTAGTAATCTAAACAGCGCATCTATGTAAAGGGGCAGTTGGCCATACGAGGAAACCAATAAACAAGCAGCTGGCATACATGTTTCCAGCAGCAAATTTTGAATTTTTTTTTTTCTTGCAAAAATAAAAAAGTTCAATATTAGGAATAGGGATGCAGCCATGGAAGATTAATTTGTTACTACTTTGCAAATTCACTATTCAAGATTTATTTAAGGGAGCCCACATGTGAAGTCCAACTGAAATAAAAGTTGTGTTTTAAGTGGAAGGTGAAAGCTCCTTAGGTCTCTTTTTTCACTTGGACAGCTGCTAAGGGAAAGATCCTCACACTAGATAATTTAAGGAAGAGGAATATTTGTCTTGTCAATAGATGTTGTATGTGTAAGAGTGATGGGGAATCGGTATATCACCTACTTTTTCATTGTTCTTATGCTTATAATTTATGGTCGTTTGTGTTCAACTTGGTGGAGTTCCTTGGGTTATGCCTAACCGGGTGGTTGAGTTGCTAGCTTGTTGGCATGGAGGGTTTCGGTGACATTCAGCAGCTTCTATTTGGGGTGCTATTCTGCATTGTATTATATGGACTATATGGAGGGAGCAGAACAACAGAACTTTTGAAGGGGAGAAGCGGTCTATCATTGAGTTGAAGTGCAGTTTCATTCTATCTCTATTTGAGTGGATAACTGCTTTTAGTGCTCTTTCCTTTTCTTCTTTGTTGGAATTTCGAGATTTATGTAGTTTTGTATAGAGTTTTGTTTTCCTTTGTACACACTCCATGTGTACCCAGGTAAATATTTTTTTTGTACCTTTATTTTTTATTTTTCAATAAAGTTTTGTTTACAAATCCAAAAAAATAATCTAGGTTTTTATTTTAAAATTTATGGTCAATTTTGTATTCAAGGGAAAAAAATCCCTGCAAATTAAAGTTATTTTAGTAGTTTAATTGAGTCTATAATTTTTTGGAGATCCTAAGTATCTTGGGTTTTGTTTTCTTTGAGTTCAAGTTAGTCAATTAGTCTTTTAGTAGGTTTTTGGGTTCCTAGTCAAGTGAGGAGTCCTAATAGTACTAGTACAAGAAAGAGTCCTTACATATATTTGTACACAGTGTAATAAATAGAGGGAGTTTATTAATGAAAATATTGAGTGCTTTGAGCATTGAGGCATATTGGCCTACGTGTATTTTTTTCTCCCTTTCTTTTCTCTCTTTTCTTCTTCTCTTCTTGTGGTACTATTCATGGCCTCTAAACACCCGAAAATTCTTATGAGATAATCTCATGGAGCACCCCTCTCACAACATGTGGGTCCCACAAATGCGTGGGGCCCACCAAAACACCATAAAACCTTCTTTTTTCATTCTTCCTTGCAACCCCAAATCAAACCCTTTTCTTTTACCTATTGAAACCCTAAATCGCACACACTTTCTTCTACCAAATAGCCATCAAAACTCTCATCAAATCATTTTTTAATTCCCAAGACAACCCCATGACCCTTTTGTTCTACGTCAAATAGGGTGATTAAATATATAAATCGTCTAAGCAATGTCAAAACTAAAAGTTCCACATAAGCCAATCCCATGATATGCTTTTAAGTATCATCGCTGCACTCAAGGAGTTTAAAAGCCTTTCCTACTTTTTATAAATGACTCACAATTAAAGCAACTACATTTCACTCATCTCTATATATTTTCTAAGTAGTCTCAAACTAAAAGTGCCACTAAAGCCAATCCCATGAATATGCTTTCAAGAATTATCACCACTGCATTCAAAGAGCTTAAAAGCCTTTCCAACTGCTTATGACTAACTCACAATTAAAGCAACTATAATTCATTAATGTGAAAAAAATTACAAAAATTTGCTAAAATAAAAAATCTCACCAAGATCAACAAAAACTAAATAATAAAATAAAAGTGAGAACAACTACCTACTTACAGGGATGATCTCTAGGTTGTTTTCCAAGGCCAAGTAAACATTAGCAAGTGTTTGTGCTTCAACTCCCTACAACATAATAAACATAATCAATAATGCTAGCAGTGGAGGATGTAGTAACAAAAGAGTTTTAGAAGAAAAATAGCTAATTTCAAGTTTCATCATACCACATTATATGTGGCATGTTTAATGTTATGAATGATTAAGTTAAAACAACTAATGTAAGTGGATAAAGATTCACCTGAGAAGCATCTACAACAAGGAGAGCTCCCTCACATGCAGCAAGAGATCGAGAAACCTAGATGTAGATAAATGAATAAAACAAAAATCCAAAACATTCATTTAATTCTATGCAATGCTACTAAATTTCTGACTGAAACACGTCAGAGAATGGAGATAATGAGTGACTGTCGAAACCACTGTGAAAATCTATGCTTAATTATTTGATTCATCACTCAAGTAAGCAGTTAAGTTGTAAATTATGGAAGACTAAGGTTAGGTGCAAAGAAAGAGGGAGAGAAGAGTGGGCAGAGAAAGATTTGAAGAAAATAGGTTTAGCACTTGATTGATTAGTCCCTCACCATAGCAGATATTTATGTTAAGGATGATATGGCATTATTACAAGAATACCCTTTAGCTAATATAAGATAAACAAGTCAATATAAATATAATAATGAGTAACTGTAAGTCTCTAACATAGGCAAAGGCAAGACAATTAGTAATATGAAGAGATGTAAGAGAAGCAACAACTGTGCACAAAAGTCATTGATAAAGCAAAAGAGTACAGGAAAAATTTAATTCTTTTCAGGTTAAAGCAAAGGGATTCCTGAACAATGACACACTACATCACAATCTGGCTACAATGAAATTGAGATACAAGAAGAAAAAAAGCCATACACCGGAAGCAGCATGATCTACAACTTTGGACGATACTAAAGATTAGTAAAATAAGGACACATAAGGGCATTGATACACAGTGCTTACAAGACCAAGAATGTAGAATTCTGTGAATTGAATTTAGTATGTCTATGCCCTTAGTCTTAAACATGGGGTATTACTTTCTTATACTACTAAGTCAAGCATTGGAGAAAAATGTCAGAGCACAAAGGTAAAATGTCCAATGATAAGTGTAATACAAACTAGCAGGATAATAGACAGGAAATACTTAAAGATAAATCATTGGAATATTAAAGTGAGTAAGATCACCATATACTGACCAACTAGTTTGCAACATTGGCATACCTCATAAGAGAAGTCCACATGCCCTGGAGTATCAATTAAATTCAGGCAATATGGTTCACCTTTAAACACATAACGCATTCGAGCTGCCTGTCACAAATAGAAAAAAAAAATCAATTTCTCAAACGCAAAAGATATATCAAAGAAACCAAAACTAGATCACAAAACACTAAAGGTGTCGATTATAAATAGAGATAATGATCTCAAAATGCATCATTGAATGATGTGCCTCACCACATTTAATGATACAATGTCTCACATGCCTAACACTAAAGATATATTATCTCTTCCTTTCCCTTCCTTTCACACACTTTCTATACGAAACAGCGATCAAACTCAAATTACAACTTGTTAGAATAATGGTTAAATAATTAAATTCACAACTTGCTAACGGCCTGAACTTTTGAGACAATCGGTAATTTATCGTGGTATTAAAACAAGTGGTCCTAAATTTGAAACTTGTCAACACTCAACTTGTTAGAGTGTAAACTTTATGGACAATCGGCAATAATTTATCGCATCTAGAACTAATCAACAAACCTAAATCTAATAAACCTTCAAGAACTAATCAACAAACCTGAGGTAACACTGAATTAGTAAAGTTGACAA
Organism: Quercus lobata; assembly: GCF_001633185.2. Classification (NCBI taxonomy): domain Eukaryota; kingdom Viridiplantae; phylum Streptophyta; class Magnoliopsida; order Fagales; family Fagaceae; genus Quercus; species Quercus lobata. The sequence continues at coordinate 40,239,395 of NC_044913.1, read as the reverse complement.
AGAATACAATAAAGAAACTGAGAAATGAATCAATATACCTGTAGTTTGATAGTGATGCCTCTCTCTCTTTCCAAATCCATGTTATCAAGAAACTGTTCCTTCATCTCTCGCTTCAGCACAGTTCCAGTAATTTGAAGCAGTTTATCCGCCAAAGTTGATTTTCCATGGTCAATATGCGCAATGATGCAGAAATTCCTTATTCTAGACGCTGGAACCTGCAATTTCAAAAGCAAAACAAAAATGAAGTAGCAAAGCAAAGCAAAGCAAATACTCCCAATCCTATTGAAACAAAACAAAAAATGTAAAAGTTTGACCTTACCTTGAGAAGACGATCTTGTCCGGCTTGGACGGCGACATCAAGGTCGGTGGAGGAGGACTGGCAAAGAACTGGCCGAGAAGAAGGAGAAGAGACTCTGCTGCTGGTGGAGAGAGAAAGTGGAAGCGAAGAGAAGCTTCTACTACTACTACGACTTACTCTTCTTCTTCTTCTTCTTTCTTCGAAACTAAAGCGAAAGGTTTGGGAGCAATGGTGTTGATGATAGTTGTTGTTGTTGTTGTTGTTGTTGTTGTTGTTAATGGATAAGAAGAGCGCGCGAGAGTAGAGGCCTGCGGCCATTTCACCACTTTGAATTAATTTGGTCCTCTCCCTTCACTCTCTCTCTGTTTCTTTCTTTTGTATTGCCCGCTTAACCATATCCTTACACTATAATACCTTTTAAATCTTTTTTTTTTTTTTAAATGTAATTATATTGCCCTTTAACAGTTGTTGCGCTAAAAACGTTTGTGATGAATTTCCCCAAAAAAACGTTTGTGATGGCATAATGCCAATAAAATACAAAATCCCCAAAATACTATTCTCGGTCTTCTTCATTTAGTCCTTATATTTTGGTAGCTATTAATTTGGGTCTCTCTTATTTTCAATTTTTAGTCAATTTTGGGGGGAAAATGTTTGTACACTCCCTAAACTCTGGACTAATGACTAAGACACGTGAATTTTTATATTGTCCAATTTATTGCCTAAACTTTACGACTGCCAAATCAATATTCTAATTAATTTGTTGTTAATGCACTAACGAAATGGTCACGTGGGACTCATGCGGACTTTAAAAAACAAAGTCACGTGACCATTCTGTTAGTTCATTAATGGTAAACTAATTGAAGTATTGATTTAGTAGCTGTTTAAAGTTTAGAGAGTAAATTGGTCAATACAAAATTTAAGGGTAAATTTCACAAACCTACCTTGAGGTTTATGATAACACCAACTAGGTCCAAAATATTTTAAAACCCACCAATTTAGTCCTCAAAAGACAATTTTGTCCCTAACAGATCAAACACTATTTCTCTTCTTTCTTTCTATCTTCTTTGAGGTTTCGTTTGGGAGTTCATAATGGAATGGAATGGAATGAAATTATCATAAGGGAATGAAATGTATTTAAGTAAGGGAAAGGAATGGAATGAAATTGAATTAACTAACCTTGATTGGATGTTTTAAAATAAAGAAATAGAAATGAATGAAAATGAATGGAATGTAAGTAATCTTGTTTGGAAGTAACATGGAGGGAATAGAATGGAATCATTTTATGATAATTTACTATTAGACCCTTATTTTAAAATAAAGGATTAAATATATAGGGGTATTTTGGAAGTTTTAGTAAAAAAATCATTAAATCTAATTTCATTCCCTCCTATTCCTCCCAATTTCGAGGGAAATGAAAATTTGATATTTTAAGGGAATAGAGAGGAATGAGTGTTCCCTCCTACCCATTCAATTCTCTCCCACTTAGGCTCCATTTGGTAGTTTATAAGGAAATAGAATGGAATGGAATGATTATAAGGTAATGAAATGGAATGGAATGTATTAATAAGGGAAATGAATGGAAAAGAATGGAATGGAATTAAATTAAATAACCTTGATTAGATGTTTTAAAATAAAGGAATGGAAATGAATGAAAATGAATGGAATGTAAGTAATCTTGTTTGGGAGCAACATGAAGGAAATGGAATAAAATCATTTTATGATAATATTACTATTAAACCCCTATTTTAAAATAAATGGTTGAATATATAAGGGTATTTTGAGAGTTTTAGTAAAAAAAAAAAAAAAAAATCATTTAATCTAATTTCATTCCCTCTCATTCCTCCCAATTTCGGGGGAAAAATGAAAATTTGAGGTTTTAAAAGAATAGAAAGGAATGAGTGTTCTCTCCTACTCATTTCATTCCCTCTCACTTAAACTCCCAAACAAGGAAATGAACTTTCCATTCCCTCCATTAAAACTCTCAAACAAGGGAAGGAAATAATATTCTAAAATGATTCTTTTCATTCATTTCTATTCCATTCCATTCTCTCCTCCCAAACGAGGTCTTAAACTCCCAAATAAGGGAATTGACTTTCCATTCCCTCCATTAAAACTCTCAAACAAGGGAAGGGAAGAATATTTTAAAATTATTATTTTCATTCTTTTTCATTTCATTCCATTCTCTCCTCCCAAACGAGGCCTAAGTTCTCTCTCAGAACACTCTCTCTCTAACCAAACATCAGCCACTACAAAATCCATGATCTTGGTCACCAACGTCAGCAGCACCACCATGCAAGGTTCATCCTGATTCCCACCGCAAGATTGATGCCATCAACACCGTCAAGGACTCTTGTCTCTCTCAGATTGGAACCCACGCAGCGGTGGTGCTTCGATATAGATCCCACCTTCAACGAACTCTCTCATCCTCTTTGCGGCGACATCATGGGTTGCGGTATGGCCTTTGGATTTCAGATTTGAGTAGTGCTTCTTCAAGAGACAATGAAGCAAATCTTATGATATGGTATGTTATTTGGTTTCTCTTATGAGGTTTACAGTTGGGTTTTTGTTGATTTTCTTTGTTGTTTGGCTGGGAATTTTGTTGGTTTTTTTCTAGCTTTTATGCAGCGATGTGGGTATGAACTGCAGCGATGTGGGTATGAACTACGACGGTGTGGGTCTGAGAAATTAATCTGATACCACTCCATCTCTAAAACACCACGTGATTTGGCTAGATTATAACCACTAAAAATGATCTCAAATTCATCAATTTCTCCCTTCTGACATCATCAACAAACCAGCTCTAGTCTCCTTCATATCCATAGTTGTTGATTTCGTTTTTTTTTTTTTTTTATTCAAAAAATAGGGCTTGGGTATTGGGATTAGATAGAAAGAGTAAATCAATTAGGACTTAGGGTTTGGATTTCCTTTCTATCTATGCAGGATCTCCAATATGGTAATTGGTGCAAAGAGTTTGAACTTAGAGAAGAGAGAACTTAGGAACGAGACAGAAAAGAAACAGTGTTTGGTCCGATAGGGACAAAGATGTGTTTTGAGGACCAAATTAGTATGTTTTAAAATGTTTTGGACCTAATTTGTATTATCACAAACCTTAGGGTAGGTTTGTAAAAAACAAAGTCATGTGACCATTTTGTTAGTTGATTTATAGTAAACTAATTGAAGTATTTGTTTAGTAGCTGTTTAAAGTTTAGGGAGTAAATTTGTCAATATAAAAGTTAAAGGGCTGTCTTGGCCACTAGTCTAGAGTTTAGGAGTGTGGGCATTTTTCCCCAATTTTTGTTGTGAGTCGATGGTACGGATCAAATTATTGCAAGCGAAAAGGAACATGGACTAATCTTCGTTGTCAGTTGATAGTGATCCAAAGTGAGAATTTCTTTTTTTTTTAATAAATACAATATATTTTCAACCTATGACCTTTGCTCCATTGTGATTATCTTATATATATATATATATATATATATATATATATAATAGTATTTCAAATCTATGGTGCTCCATGATAATTTTTTTTATTATTAAGTCAAGATACCAATTAGTTTTTTATGTAAATGAAGATTGAATATCTTATTCAACTACAAAAAACTTTATTAGTTAAGCTGACTAAACCCACCATTATGATTTTGCTCTTTATCATTAGGTCAAAACACAAGTCTTCATTTGGTTAGGGGATAAAAAAGTGAGAGGATAAAAAATTGAGAATGGATAGAAAAGTGGGAGGATAGAAGAGATTTTAGTTTCTCTCATTTGTGTTTGGTTAGAGGTGGAAAAGTAAAGGGATGAAAAAAAAATTTATTTGGTTGAGAGAAAAATGAGAGTATAGAAAATAAAGTTTGTATAAATTTACTCATATGCCCTTATTAAAAAATAATGTCCAATTATAAAAAATAAAAATAAAATGAAAACATCTAAGCCCCACCAGTTTCCCCTCTTAAAATCCACCCAACCAAACACCCCAAAAAATCATTTTCTCCTCCCCCCCCCCTTTTCATCCCCCCTCAAATCCACCTAACCAAACAGACCTTAATTGATTTTTGATATAGGCGAGGTGCCAAGAAACTCGTTGCTTTTTTGCATAAGTGAAACTCAAATCCTAAATCTCTTATTACATGAAACTTTATCAGTTAAAAAATTAGAATCCACAAAATAAATAATAAATTAAAGTTAAAGGATTTGAAAGGAACAAATTGGGAGTGTGAGAAATTTGGATTTTTAACAATCTTAAAGAGTTAGATTTCATGAAATTTGACTCTTTAAGATCCATATTCCACTTTTTTCTTTTTCTTTTTTTCTAAATGTGAAACATTGGACTTTCATGAAATTTTAGTTTTTCTTATTTTTGTGAATTAAAAATAAGTGGCGATTCTACAAAATAATTAACCTCTAAAGAGATTTCACAAGTCTCTTTTGAGAGCAACTAGTTTCCCGGTCTCATAGATATTGGATGCAATTTTTTTTTTTTTTACTAAAGTACACTTTGGTCCTTAAAGCTTGGGATATTTTCATTTTGGCCTTTGTGTTTGATCCATTTTCATATTGGCCCTTTACTTTTCAAAAATTCTATTTTGGCCCTTTATGTTTGATTAATTATTTGCTTGGCCTTTTACATTTCAAATTTTCATTTCTATGAAGAACTAATAAGAAAACTAAGTCAAATATAAAAGGTCAAATATAAAACTAAATCAAACTTGAAGAGCCAAAATGAAAATTTTATAACATAAAAGGCCAATATGAAAACAGAATCAAACATAAAAAGCCTGAATAAAAGCAACCTCCTCAAACTTTAAGGAAATAAAAAGTATTTTAGTCCTTTTAAAAAAAAAAAAAAAAAGAGACGTCAATTATGATGTAAAAAAGATCCTAACGTGTTCCTTTTATAGCAGCTGATGCTTTTTTTTTTTCCTCCCTTGCATGGTCGCCTAGGGTCCATGTTAGTAATCAGTGCTTTAGTTTAGTGTTTTCTTTGACAAAACATAATCATACGCTCCCATTAACTAGTTGCTAACAGGAATCTTTTTGAAACACATTTAAATGATTACGGGTCAAACTTAAACATTAAAAAAGTTAGGGACCATTTGAAATATAGAAAAAATATTGAAAACCAAATGTCTAACCAAACTGATATTACAATCAAATATATTATACAAATAAGATATAATATTTTCATATAACTTGTCTCACATTCTCTTAAAAATTGTCATGACTTTTAAGTAGAGTTTGTAGTATGTTTTTGTGTTAAAAACTGATTTCTCTCCCTTGTATGTGTTTGTTTTAAAAATAAATAAAAATTCATTTTAATTGTCTAATCCCAACCCTAAGTGATCAATAAAAAAAAACACATTAATTTTTCATGAGTAAATATAAAATCACTAAATAATGGTATATTACTCTCATAAAAGTCTATGATCATAGGCAACTCAAGACCGTATCCAAAAGTCATTATTTTAGTAATTCTTAATTTAAATAAAATACTTTTTTTTTTCTTTTGAATGAAGTGTCTGTTTGGCATGATTAATTTTGCTAGTTTATTTTACTATTCAACTTATTTGATACAATTCATGAGTCTCACTGTACTACTTCAGGTAACTTTTACCTTTATCTATAATACTTTCAACAAAAAAAATTCAATTTTAGTAAAATAAATGGATCTCAAACAGACCTGAAGAGTTAATTATGAGAACAATGAATGGTTTTGACCCTTATAAATCTCAATCATTTGATAAGTTCAAGTTTAAGAGAAGGAGAGGATGCATGGAAGGAGGTAATATGATGAGGAGACTTGTGAGGATGATAATTGGCTTTTTATTGATGGTTGTTTTACTTGGAGTGCAAGCCAATGACTTTCACCTTTTGTCCCTCTATCACTCTCCAATTTTTGCCCATCACCTTCTTTTTCCCTATTCAGATTACCTTATATATGAAACTGATTGCTTTGAGAAATGCTTTGGAAAATGCAAGAATTTTAAATATAGGTATAGAGTCTTCATGTGTATGAAACGATGTATAAATCTCTCTCTCTCTCTCTCTCTCTCTCTCTCTCTCTCTGTGGTAGATATGCATAAGGAATTTTACAGACATACTCAATTTCACACCATATTGAGTCGTCAACTTATAATGGGACTAATATTGCTTTCATCTAGGTTCATATCATACACCAATCACAATTTGACATGTTAGTTCAGGGTTGGGTTCAAGTTACACCTGATGTAATTTTAAGCAAAGTTACACCATCCAATTATAGAATTCATATTTTGAAAATCCCACCGTTGAATTGCATGTTCTATATGTTCTTAACATTCATGCCAATTTTCATGTCAATTGGATGTTATTTACCAATTAATCCATAAACTCATCTTTTATGCATTATTTTAAATTACAAAAACTTGAATTTAAATAATTGATTGATGACATGACTATTAATCTTTGATTATCTTGAAATTTTGCAAGTATGGAGAATATATGAAGATAATGTAATCTAATGATGGATTTGTCAAAATTCGCATCCAATTAAAAAATATTAAGTGATGTAACATTTCTTAAAATTACACCAGGTGTAATTCAGTATAAAATTAGACATGTCCCTAAACTTATTGAAATACACATGGCAAATACCAAAGTGATTATCTGATTTCTCTTATATATATATATATGAGATGAGTTCAAGTTACATATTTTTTAAACTATTAGATTTGTCAATGCTCATTTTGGCAAAAAAGTCCAATAGCAGGAAGAAGCCCAAAAATATGGGAAGAAAAGAGTTAGTAAATTGGGAGGAAAACCATTACACCCGAATGGCAGGAATAATGGATCATAGGCCTAGAAAATAATAAATGGACCTCAAAGGAAGAAAGCAGGTCTGGAGGAGCCTAAAGAAAAAAGTAATAAACCTATGGGCATTATATGAGATAGAAAGCAAGCAAGAACGGGCCAAAGAGGCCTGAAGCAATGAATTAAGTGAGTAAGGGGTTTATGGAAAGCCCATGAACCCCAAAAGTAAAGGATATGGTAATTAGGCCGGGGACGTCCAAAAGACTTAGCAAAAGCCCATGAAAATGCAGTATTAGAATGGGCCGAGGATGCCCAAGGAGGAAGAAATGGGCTAAGGAAGCCCGTAAGTAATGGAATGGGTTAAGAAAGCCCGAAGTAGCATGAATGCAAGCCCAATGATAATATTGGGGCCATTGTAATTAAGTAAAAGGAAAGCATACAGTAGACCCGAAAGAGGCCTAGCAAGCACGAATCAAACAATACCACAGCAGGAATAACAGAATGGCATGGTAGAAATGCTAGCAAGTCTACGGAACAAGCAAAGAATGGGTTAAAGAGAGAAAAACCCACAATCAAGCAAAACCCAACCCATGAAGGAAGCAAGTCATAAAGAACAAAGGCTCAGAAACCCGTTCACGCCACAAGAGGTCAAGAATAAGCAGCAAAACGCATAGACGAGCCTCCAGGCCATGACAAACGCATAAGCAGCAGACAAGCTTTGGACATACACAGAAGTGGAGCACGCACAAGGCTCAGGCACCACCAACCTATACCCAGCCAATACAGGAGTAGTGGGCCATGGGTCAGAGGTAAGAGAAGGTATGGTCTGGCGGTGGAGAGAAGGGGGGGGAGCCTATTCTGGGGTTCCCGCTCAAACTCTTTTGGGAGAAATGTCCTGCTGGGATGACATACCATCCAAAAGAGGGAAATGTGAGTTGGAACCACTAGGTGCATATCATAAGGGATAGTGAGAGAAAATGTCCACCCTTATCTGGATGGAAATGCCACGGTGAACAAGCAAACAAAATAGAATTCTTTGTCTGGTAATGGGATGTGGCACAGCCAGTACAAGTAAATTATAGTGGCTGGGCAGCTGACAAACCAGTGGGTAGTTTGGAAGGACACCCAGACCCAGAAAAAAGTAGTTAAAGGGTGAAATGGTAAAAAACCAGTTACGGCAGGCAGTTTATAAGGAGCCTCCGTTGTGCACAATAACAACAACAGACATAGTATCACAACACATTACAACAATCACATGAGCAAGAACTAAAAGGAAAAAGAGTGGAAAAGCAGAGTAACGAAACTAAGAAAAAGAAACAGAGTTAGAAAGAAAAACAGAGAGAGAGTAGGATGGCAGGCATACACCAATAAGCTAATCACTTTTCTCCCTCTAAAAGTCTACCATTTATTAAGGATTAAGGATTTTTGGGCATAAGCCATTTAGGCTCATTCTCTCAAAGTGGGTAATTTCTATAGTAGGACCTTCATGTGAGGTTATCCACATTGAGAAAGTGGTTCCCTTCTTGGTCTTAGTTCCGTGATACAACTAAGCACGACAGACTAACCTTTTTGTTCATTAATTTTGTTGATTAAATATCAATGTTATCCTCATTTCATCATTGTCATTTTATTTATAATGCATTTTTTTATTGTTGTGCTGTTCTTTTTCCTTATCTCATCAGGAATTATTTACTTGTTTTGACTAACAGTACGCTCATTTCCTTTAGTGTTGCTATATTATACTTGCCTGCCATAACTCTTTTGCAACAATTTCATCTGCCATGGGCATGTGACCAAAGTTTCAACAAAGGGGCTTTGGTTTGCGCACAAGCCGATTTGAGGTGAGTTGCAATTAGACCGGTCTTGACTCTTCTACCAAAACCTTTGGCCTGTAGTGTGGTAGGAGACAGCCTAGCCCACAATTTCAAAAAGGCCCATCACAAGATTTAAGTAGATCTAACAGTATTAAAATAAAAAATAAAATAAAAAAACTCTCATTAATGCTAATATTCTAATTGATCTCATTTATTATCATTTATTTAATACATTTCATACTTATTTCTAAACCCAAAATAATTTATATGTCCGAGCAACAGAAAAATGAAGCCACAGTCACGTACTGAGTATTAATCTAATTATTATTAATAAAGCCCCAAAAAAATTTTTGTATTAATCCATTTATTATTAATAATCCTAATAACCATTCGTGAAATAAAATTCTATATTGTCTAATGTTATAATTATTTTTATATCCTTTTTTATTTTTATAAATTTATTTTATTTATTTATATTTTTAATAACCTTTATAACCGTTGAGCAATACTGCCACAAGAAAAAATTTGCCCACAACAAGATACAGTATGATTTGAACTCTTTAATGTTTGCATCATGATTATTTACTTTTTACCATCATATTAAGATATCAATTAATTGAGTTTTCTCTGACCTAGAGTCTTTGCGGCGCCAAACTCCTCGTCAGTAGAATTTTGTTCCTCACATAGGATTTAGTCCCTTTACGTAACACTGTTGCATATAGGGCTTGTGGGCACTTTCTTCGTGGGACCAGGGAAACAGTGTGAGCTATGGATTCTTTAACTAGAGAATGGAATCGTTTGTCTCTCTCAGAACAAGAGGGGAATACGTTTGACTTTGAAAACCAAAACATCAAACTAGGAAGCATGTTAGCGGTTAAGTTTTTTACTAACAGAGCTCTCAGTATTGAAGTTGTGGCTCAGACTCTCCAACCATTGTGCAAGACAAAACACAAGTTTCACATCAAGGATCTAAGGGACCATCTTATCCTCTTTACTTTCGAAGATGAGTTGGACACTGAGAAGAGTCTACTTGGTGCACCATGGAGTTTCGACAAGTATTTGGTTGCTCTATGTCGGTACGAAACCGATCAGCCTCTCAAAGAGCTTCGCTTTGATACAGCAGAGTTTTTGGTTCAAGTGCACGATCTTCCTGCGCGGAGAATGATAGTAGATGCGGCGGAAGGAATCTGTCAAACTTTAGGACGTATTATCTACTGCAGCGATAAGGAGGAAACAAATGGAGGGGAGTTTATGAGGGTGCGCATGGAACTAGACATTACAAAACCACTCAATCGAGGACGGCGAGTGCGGTTTGGCCCTGATAGTGATGGGTGGGTTTCGTTTCGGTACGAACGTCTCCCAGTTTTTTGCTACTAGTGTGGGAGACTAACGCATGATGCAAAGGAATGTGATGTTTGGATTCGCAATAAAGGGACGCTAAATGTCCAGCAACAACCGTTCGGAGATTGGATGCGTGCGCCTCAGATGAGTATGTCAAGGCGGAAGGTAATATCGGTGGCTGGGCAGGAGGCTCGGAGAACGGGAGGTGCCACGGAGAAGGGTGGATTCGATACTACTCTGACGACGGTGACTGACAGACCGTCGATGGTGACTAGGACAGAGAATAGCACGAGAAAGGAAAGTGCGAATCCCAAGGAAATTTCGAAATCTAAGGATAATGCGAAAATCATGGAAATCCTTACTGACAGTGAGAAGTTTCAAGCACACATCTAGGAATTTGATGATGCGCTCATTAATGGCCCCGCTATTTCCTCGGTTACTAATATCACTGATGATGATCTTGATTGTAGGACTAAAGAAACAGCTAACAACACGCTGACAGAGTTGAGAAATGGTGGACCTGCTGTGGAAGTTATGTTGGACCAAGGCCCACACACTATGGTTTGCTCGGGTAGTGGGCCTAATGGGCCTATTACTAATAACCTAATCCCTAGAACTTGGAAAAGAGTCATAACCGGGCCAAAGACTACTAACCCAAATTCTGAGGATTCCCATGCAGGAAATAAACATGGGGCACAAGACCATGCAAATAAAGACATGGGAACCACGTCAAAAAAGAAGAAAATGGAAACTGAAGTGGTTGAAGTGAGTAAGTTGATGGTTATGGAGTTCATTGAAACGGCGGTGGCTGCGAGGCAGCACCGCCAAGATCAATGAGTGCATTAAGCTGGAACTGTCGGGGGCTTGGGAACCTTCAAACAATTCAACAACTCCAAAAGGTGATTGCCTCTGAAGATCCCATCTTAGTTTTCCTTATAGAAACTAAGCTGTCCAAGGAAGAGATGACCAAAAAGAAGTATACTCTTGGGTTTACAGAAGGGTTGGTAATGGCTAGCAATGGAAGTAAAGGGGGGTTGGCTTTACTATGAAAGAAGGAGGTATTGGTGGATGTCCAAACGTTTGGCCCGTGGCATATAGATGCAGAGGTGGGTGGGGTGTATAGAACAGGGAAGTGGAGGTTCACGGGGTTTTATGGGCAACCGAATACAAGTAGGAGAGAGGAGACATGGCGAATTCTCGAGAGGCTAGGAAACTCAAACCATCTTCCCTGACTGTGTATGGGGGACTTTAACAAAATCGTTAGTGATGCTGAGAAGCTTAGGGGTAATCTGAGGTCACCAAAACAAATGGAAAGATTCGGGATGCCATAAATAGATGCCGGTTCAGAGACTTGGGTTATGTGGGTCCACGTTTTACTTGGAACAAGATTTTTACAAATGGAGATAGTTGGTGGATTCGACTAGATCGAGCATTGGCCACTCCGGAATGGTATTCAAACTTTGCAAATGCGAAGTTGTACCATCTGTCGACCACTGCGTCGGATCACTGCATACTAGCTCTTCGGTGGAATCAAGGGGAGGAACGGCAGAATAGGGTGTGAAACCTTTTAGGTTTGAAGCTATGTGGCTTCGTGATCCAAGGTGTGTGGAGGTTGTAAGTGATGCATGGGAATTTGGCCTTGGCGTACCTACAGGTCATCCACTCCAGAACTGTATTTCATCATGTAATGCACGTCTCACTCAGTGGAATGAAAAAGAGTTTGGTCATGTTGGCAATCAGATCAAGTCATTTCGAAATAGACTTCAAGTTCTGAAAACCGCCCCGGAGCATAATATGGAATCTATTCGGCAGGTCAGGCAATCATTAAACTCTTGGCTGGATATGGAAAAGGTCATGTGGAAACAACGATCTCAGAACAATTATCTGAAGGAAGGGGATCGTAATACTAGCTTCTTTTATACCAAAGCGTCGAACAAGAAGCAACAGAATTGGATTCAGGGACTGGAGGATGAGAATGGGCTATGGCAGGAGGGTATGGACGAGATTGAATATGTAGCTACACAGTACGGCTTGCCAGGAGATATGACAGAGCTTCTAAATGCCATCTCACCTACAGTAACGGATGCAATGAACCAGATTTTAACTAGAGACTTTCAGGCTTCAGAAGTTGCCCAAGCATTAAAGCAAATGCACCCTAATACTGCACTAGGACAGGACGGTTTGCCACCTTTATTCTATCAAAAATTCTGGTCACTCACTGGCACCTGTGTCACTCAAGCTGCACTAGATTTCTTGAATCATGGTATTGTCCCTCCTAACTATAATGACACCCAGATTGTTCTTATTCCTAAAGTCCAAAACCCTAGAAAATCACTGAATATAGGCCAATTAGTCTATGTAATGTGGCTTACAAAATAGCTTCTAAAGCAGTTGCTAATAGACTGAAAAGTGTTTTACCAAAGGGCGCTTTATAACTAATAATGTATTGGTTGCATTTGAAACCATGCATCATATTAGCCAAAAGAAGTTTGGGAGAGTGGGGGAGATGGCTTTAAAATTGGACATGAGCAAAGCTTATGATAGGGTAGAATGGACTTGCTTGGAGAATATCATGAGGAAAATGGGTGTTTATCAGAAAATGATTGAAGTGATTATGAGGTGTATAACAACTGTCACATATTCTATCCGTATTAATAGGCAAACCCGAGGCAGAATTGTCCCCTCTAGGGGCCTCCGCCAAGGGGACCCATTATCTCCTTATCTGTTTCTATTTTGTGCAAAGGGTCTTTCAGCACTTCTTTGTCATGCAGCAGAGAGGCAAACTATCCATGGTGTGGCTGTTTGTCGGAGAGCTCCAAGAATTTCCCATCTATTCTTTGCTGATGATAGCTTGGTATTTTGTCGAGCATCATTGGAAGAATGTAATGAGCTACAACGCATATTCACTGTATATGAAGCTACCTCAGGCCAGCAACTCAATAAAGTCAAGACTGCCCTCTTTTTCAGTAAGAATACTCCACATGCAATACAGGAAGAAATAAAATCTAGATTTGGAGCCCAAGTCATATGCCAGCATGAAAAATACCTGAGCCCACCTTCGTTGGTTGGGGGATCCAAAAAGAACACCTTCCATGATCTCAAAGACAAACTTGGCAAAAAACTATCGTTGTGGAAGGACAAGCTTCTATCAAATGTAGGCAAGGAAATATTAATAAAAGCAGTCGGCCAAACAATTCCTTCTTATACTATGAGTTGTTTCAAACTCCCAGATTTCTTATGTGATGAGCTAGCTGGTATGGTTCGCAAATTTTGGTGGGGACAAAATAATGGGATGGACAAGATGGCTTGGCTTAGCTGGGAGAAGATGTGCACTCCTAAGGAGACTGGCAGCATGGGATTTAGGGACCTCAAGGCCTTTAACGTGGCATTACTAGCCAAGCAAGGGTGGCGCCTTCAAACTTGTACTAATTCCCTATTCTATCGTGTCTTCCAAGCTAAATATTTTCCGAATGGAGACTTTCTCTCAGCTACTTTGGGCACAAAACCATCATATGCTTAGAGAATTATATTTGCTTCACAACAGGTAGTCCGGAAAGGAAGCCGTTGGAGGATAGGAAATGGAGCCAAAGTTTGAATATGGGGCGATTGCTGGCTCCCTTTGTCTTCCACATATAGAGTTGTAACACCATGCCTGAATGTTGGTGTTGAATTACCAGTGGCTACGTTAATTGACTACTAAAGAGGAGAATGGGACTTGGAAGCCCTCCAACGAACCCTCATGGCCAAAGATGTTGAATCGGCTCTCTCCATTGCATTGAGCCCGACTCTACTTGAAGATCGTCTTATTTGGGCTCTAACTTCTTTGAGGAAATTCATGGTGAAATCGGCGTATAGGTTGGCACTGGATGAGAAAGCTGGCACGGCGCTGAGGAGAGCTCAAACTTAACATGCATGAAGGAGTTTTGGAAGTTTATTTGGCGATTGAAAGTCCCTAATAAGATTCAAAACTTCACGTGGCGTGCATGCCGGAATATTCTACCCACGAAGGCCAACCTCTTTCGTCGGAAGATAACAACAGACAATATTTGTGAGGTATGTGGAAATTTTGAAGAAACAACAGCCCACGTGCTCTGGCACTGTCACCATGCAAAGGAAGTGTGGAAGGAGATAAGTTTAGACATGGATAAGATTATGGATAGATGCCCGAAATTCCTAGATTTGTTGTGGTATGCCTGAAACGTGAAACAGTGGCCGAAGGAGGACGTTGGTCTGATGGTCATGACGGCATAGGGTATTTGGACGAACCGGAATGAGGTGCGCCATGGGAAGAGTAGAAAACCTACTTTTGTTCTTGCTCAGTGGATAAAAGAATACTTGGAGAACTACGTGATGGCTAACCACTCTACACGGCCATACAAAGAATCCGTGGAAGCAATGTGGCAGCCTCCCAAGCCTCCGTGGTATAAAGCCAACATGGATGGTGCAGTATTTTCTTAGCAAAAGGAAATCGGAATTAGGGTTGTGATCAGGGACCACCACGGGGCTGTGGTGGCAGCACTAAGCAAGAAACTAAAAGCTCCGTTGGGTGCTATTGAGGTGGAGGCAAAAGCAATGAAGGAAGTAGTCAACTTCGTGTGGGATATGGGGATCCGAGACTGCCTATTTGAAAGTGACTCCCTCACTGTGGTGAACGCCATGCTGCGCCTCACAGACCCTCCCTCGTCTATTGCTAATATTATTGCTGGGTCCTTGTCCCAGCTTTATAAGTTTCGGGAGGTCAACTTCAGTCATGTGGTTTGGTCAGGGAATAAGGCTACACACACGTAAGCTCAATTTGCAAAAGGTGTGTTAGATCAAAATGCTTGGGTTGAGGAAACACCAGGCTGTATTAAGCAACTGGTGTCCCAGGATGTACTGTTTTTGTCTTAGTATGAATTAAAGTAATGAGTTTCACATCAAAAAAAAAAAAAAAGAAAAAAAGAAAAAAGATACCAATTAATTTCCTTTTTGTCCAGACAAGATTCAAACTTATATCTCATATTCATTAACAAAAGTTTTTAACCATTTAGCCATGTGAAACCTACATATATACCATAGAACTAAGTAATGTGTTTGACCTTAATAAGAGAGTGTAATTAAGTGTGTGTGTGTTTAGAAGTTAGTTTGTTTCTTCCAAAAAAAAAAAAAAAAGAAGAAGAAGAAGAAGAGAGAGATGATAAATCTTGTAAAAATATTGTCTTGTTATTAATGACACATTGTCATAAACTTGTTATTACACATTTTTAATTTGGGTCATGGGGTACTCTTAAGGCAATTGTTAATAGATCATTCTAAGAAAGTTTTGACCCCACTTTTATAAGAAATATAATAAACCGTTAAACAATTAATTGTATGTGTATATATATATATACACACTATAAAAAGTTTCTTAAAATAATTCATAAATCAATTTTTTTTTTTTTTTTTTTTTTGTGAAACTACATTATTGGTCCCTGAAGTTTACCTTGTGTGCACAATTGGTCCCTCAAGTTTGAAGCGAGTATAATTAGTCCCTTAAGTTTTAAAATTGAGTTGTGTTAGTCCTTTTACTAACTGTTGTTAACGGTGTTACTGACGTTGATAACAGAACAATGACTTGATATTTTTTTTTAATGATGTGGCATGTTTTTAATTAAAAAATTAGAAACTAAATTTAAACGTGAGAAAAAATATTCACTGGTACCAAATTAAAAAAATTTATTTTCTACTTATTGTAAAAACCCACAACGAGAGAGAAAGGGAGAAGCGGTGACACTTCGACAGTGCCGTTTGTCTCTAATGGCGAAAACTTGAGCACCTTAGCTGCTTCGTCTGAGAAGCGGTGAATTAGCCTCAACTACAGTGTTGTCGAAGCCAGAGCAATATACTCATTCTCGACCACGAGCCACACTGCCGTCAAGAAATAAACCAGAAGTAGCCAAGCCTACTGAGCCACCATAGCCACTCGAGCTCGCAGAAATAAAGAAGGTTTTGAGGTTGAGGTTGAGATCTAGGGTTTGGGATTCTCTGAGGAAATAGCTAGAGAGAATTGGAATGAAGACAAGAGAATAGGGAGGGGGGGTGCGCAATGCGCACTATGTTGTTCTTCAGAAATGTGAGCCAGAATTGAACGAGAGAGTGATGGAATGGTAATGGCATAGTGTAAACTAGTGTTACCTGAATATTAAAGTGTAATTTTAAAAATTTTAATTAATTTATGAGAAATGTGAGCCGGTCAATATGATTTTTCAATTTCATCTAATGTGGAAACTATTTTTTTTAATTTTTAATTAAAAACATGCCATATCATTAAAAAAAATGTCAAGTCTTCGTTAGCTATATAAGTAACACCGTTAACAGCAGTTAGTAAAATGACTAATACAACTCAGTTTTAAAACTTAAGGGACTACTTATGCTCGCTTCAAACTTGAGGGACCAATAGTGTAGTTTCAATTTTTTTTTTTTTTTAGAATGTTTTAACCTATGGCATCCGCTTTTGAACATAAATCAATGTTCCCTGTACATAAAAAAATTAAAAAAAAAAAAAAATCAATGCCTCTAGGTATTTTAGTACATCTATTAACATTTTCCTATTTAATAATTAATACCAAGGTTTTTATTTATTTATTTTTTTGATAAATTAATACCGAAGTAGTAGGACAAGAAGAGTTCCACCCTCGACTCAACCCCGCCACCCCCTCTCTTTCTCTCTCTTTGTTTTGGGGGGGGGGGGGCGGCGGGGGCGGGTGGGTTCTGAAGAGTTGATAAATAAATGATTCCAACCCGAAAACCGTTTGAGACCTGGCCCGAGATCATCTAGCGGCGTATTTGGGTTTGCTTAATATTTTTTATTGTTATTCATATCAGCAAACCTTAGTGTTGTATGTGTATAAAAGCAAACCCTGGTGTGTACGTGTATTTGTATTTATATTTATCTGTGTGTCGGCTGTGGAGGACATGAAGAATAATAAGAAAAGGAGTGGGAATTTTGCACGAGATCGAGGCTGCACACTCAATATGCTCAGTTTAACAAAGTAAATTTATCATCCACACTTTGTTGTTGAATTCGCATAAACAAAGCAACAACCTTTATAATTTATTCGTTGCTTAATTTGTTGGACATTAGACTTCCTTATATTAATCAAATCACAGCAACTTTTATCTCCTCTTTGTAGACAGTCAAGCACCACAATTTGATTCTTGCTTTCAAATCATGTGGAATGTGCTTTAGTTGCTTAAGTTTTGTTTCAAAATCACAGCCTTTATGGCTTAATATTGTATGTTATGCTTGAATTTTTATAATTACATGTTCATCTGTGCTGTGAAGTCTTTTTTATTATTATTGCTCTTATTTACTTTGATCCTTGGTTTGTTGTTCTTATTATTTCGTTTTTCTTGATTTTTTTCCCCCAGACTATCGCTCAATCTTATGCAAAATAAACGTGTTGGGATCAGTAGGAAAAAAAGAAAGGTAAGTTGTTCTTGACTTTTTCCCCCCTTCTTTAGGATGTGTGTTTCAAAATAAACTTCTACAACTGAGGACATTTAGAGGCTTCGCAAAAACAATTAGTGGAAAATTGGGATTAAGACTGGTTAGTTGTCTCAGAAAACGGACTGTACAGTCTTAGTGCCTTTTAGTGCAGATACATAATCATGTGATTCATCAAAGACAATGTGTAATTATGTGGCTGATCACTCGAGTTTCTTAAAAAATAAATTTGGTATTTTTATGTCTTAGAAGTTATAACAGGGTTAAGGAAAAAAAAAAAAAAAAAAACTCACATTAGTTTAAACTTTTGAAAGCTTACATTAGTTTAAATTAAATAAAACTCACATTAGTTTTAGATAATGCAACTCAATACTAAACATTCTGATATTAGCTATGTGCCCAGAACTGCTAACAATAAGGTTAGCTGCTTATCATAATTTTTTCTATATGCTTGGAGTTATAGATAAGTAGGATTGATGCCAGAGAATTGTGCAATTATTGCCCTAAAATAATTTCTCACCCTGTTCTCTGTAGTGTCAACGTCAAGATCCCTCCTCAAAGGACTGGATCAGTGACTTGCCAGATGAAATCCTCATTGATATTGTGTCATTATTGCCAATGAAAGAAGCTTTGAATATCAGTATTCTTTCAAAAAGGTGGAGGCATATTTGGAGGTCTACTGTTATTTTGAAGTTTGATGGTTCAAACAAGTTGCCTTCCTCTATTGGGAATAAAAAAAGTCTACAAAGACTCGCCTTTGTAACATGGGTGGACAGAGTTCTAGACTCCCATTATGGTTCTGTGGTAACAGAATTTAGTGTTTGTTATGCCCTAAATAGAAGGGCTGCTTGTCTTATCAATCAATGGATTTCTTTTGCTGTAGGGAAAAAAGTTCAAAGGCTTGAGCTAAAGTTGGAAGATAAAAATTCTTCCTTCTCTGGATTATACACCTTCCCATCTTCTAAATTCAGAGCAGAAGAAGCGTCATCTATAAAACACTTGGCTTTGAATGCGTGCCGAGTGTATTCTCCTGGGTTTGATAGTTTCAGATCTCTTATAACTCTTTCTTTGGATCATGTAGTTTTAACTGACATTGTCTTCAACAACATTTTTTTGAATTGTTCGCATCTTGAGCATGTTAGTGTTGTAGAAGCCAAGGAGCTGGTTAATGCAAGAGTTGTTGGACCAAATCTACCTTTGAAACATTTAAAGTTGTGTATTTGCGATCAGTTGGAGAGTATTGAGATATGTGCAATGAATCTTGTGATATTTATATATAAAGGCAAACCAATAAATCTGTTCCTTAGGAATGTTCCAATGCTACGGGAGATCCAGTTTTTTGCCAGTGATGTAATGATTAATGATACAATAGCTTCTACTCTTAGCCAAGTTGTTTCGCTTGAAACTTTAGCCTTGTTTTGCAAGAATGTGTGGAACGAAACCAGAGAATATCTTGAGGTTAGCAAACATAACATAAAACATTTTTACATATTTCCTTTCTTATCTAACGTCTTATATTACTTGTTGATGCACTACTCATTGGTTTTTATTTGCAGATAAAATCAAGAGTGTTTCCTACTTTTTCTAAACTTAAAGTTTTGGTGTTGACGGTCAAGACATATTTTTGGAGCGGTTACATTGGATTTCCTTCTCTTCTAAGGGCATGTCCATTATTGCAGAGATTAGGGATGCATGTAGGTACTCGTATCTCTTGATATAATGACAGTTTTGGCATTATAATGGCTATTTTGAAATGGGACTTTAATTACTTGTTGATGGTTCTATTTGTTCTTGTTTAATGTATGAATTCTACCTGGGTAGGTTTGTAGCTTGTTGCTTGCTGAACTAGATATGATTCAGAGCTTTTCTTGATAATTTTCTCTTCAGAACATCTTTGTTTTCTGCGTGTTTGTTTAGTGATTTTTTGCCATGTTCTGATTTGTATGGATTTTCTTGTTTTTAAATTAAAATAAGGCAGCCATGGGAAACGGATGTAGCCACTACTGTATGTGTAAAATATATAGTTTCAGGATTTGTTAAATTTTATGGTGTGGGGGCTTTCAAGTGGATATAGCATAGGGACAAGGTTTACATGGTCTTAAAGATGGTCATTGAAGTTTAGGCCTTAGGTTTAAGGGTCGGTTAACGGGTGTGTTTAGTTTTAGGAAATTTGTTAATTAACCACTTTAGGAAAGTTTTGATACTATTTTCATAAGAAATATAAAAAGCTGTAAAAAAAAAAAAAAAGCTTTTTTCTCTCATAAAAAGTTTCTAAAACTATTGACTAAACTAGTATTCTTAGGGTACCCGTTAACTTTCCCTAGGTTTAATATATATATATATATATATATTTTGCTGCTCTTTTGTTTTCAACTCCTGTACAGAATGTTTTCTTTTTGGAAATTGTTGGGGTGGTTCAGAAAATTTAACATAGTCTCTTGGAGTATGGTGATTTTTTTTTCTTGATCTGTAACTTCTGTTGACTCTTAATCACTTAAATTGAAATGTCTTACTGATACAAAGCAGGACTTTCTTAAGAGTTTAATGACATTTAAATTGGCTATTGAAATTCCCTTTATTGCAGTTTGACTTTCGCCGTATGGATCTTGAATTTCGTTCAGATGAAATGAGGACGAGCCCAGAAAGTCGATGCCAATTCCTTAAAGAGGTTGAGCTGAGTGGGTTTCTTGGTCAGAAATTTGACATGGAGCTGGCTGTGTATCTTATAAAGGCCGCTGTTGTGTTGCAAAGAATGACCATACGTAGCTATTGTAGATATTTCACTTCAAGGGGGTGGAGAGATTGTCAGATATGGGAGCCAGAGGAAATCGAGATGATTAGAGAACGTGCTGCACAGCTCCACAAAGAGATGCCTCCAACAGCTAAATTGGTCATCCTTTGAATTATTATAATTATTTATGAAGCAGTTGAACTTCTTTTGTCACTGTGCTTTTGATAAATGAAGATTAAATGGTACATGTAGCTTGTAGCTGTAGGACTGTTGGTTTGAAATAAATTATCTTCAAATTTTTATCATTAGATTTGTATGAGTATGCTCAATTAATGAAATCTAGGGATTATTTAGAAAAATTTATGTATACTACTTCAACCATTCTTGGAATCTGGGGGCTTCCAATCGATTGAGTCAAAAGATTGGCCCCCTCCCAAGTCCCACCCAAAAAAGAAAAGAAAAAGGGTAGTATCAATACTAGTAGAGTTTGTATTTTTTTTTTTTTTTTTTGTTTGTTTCTTAAAATGAAAAAAGAAGAAGCGTCACCTTCTAAGAAGTGATAGCTTCAACGTAAAAGAAAAGAGAACCTTCAGGTTTGTTGCAAAGAAAGGATTTGTCCCCCCAATGGTAGATTGACCATGCACGATTATAAAATCGTTGGGATCTACGATAGCATAAGTAATAATGTAAGTGTTGCAACAAAAATAATCATAGGATGACGACATTACTCTAATGCCAAAAAATAGGCCGTTGCAACAAAAATAGGTACAATATGTTAATACAAACAATTAAATATTGGATTTTTTTCTTCTTTCAAAAATTGCCTACTATAAATAGGGCTATTTAAGTTATTACAACAATAAATAATCTTGCAAAATGAGAAAAATAAGATTCTTCTCATAATATCACAAAAGTACCTAAAAGTTATAGAGATGGAAAGTGAGTGTAGTTGAATTTTCTAAACAGATTTTTATCACAAAACTAATATCATATCCAACATAATAACTATTATAGCAAAAAATATATATTGTTTTATACTACTATATAGATTAATTTGAGTATGAGCCAAATGCTGATGAAGAAGAATACAAAGAAGATGCTCATGAAAGATAATTTTGATATCGATGACGAAAAAGAATAGAATGCAAAAGACGATTTGGACGCAAGTGTTGATAAAGGAAAGAACGAGAACAATGGCTAAATAAAAAGAAAGGTGACAGTAAAGCGGATGTTTTATGTCAGTTTTTATTTTGTTTTTCAATTGTAGCAGAATCATATATATATATATTTTTTTTGGTTAATGGATAAAATTTGGCAACAAACTTGGTTGAACTTAGAGCATTCACATTGAGAATGTTAAATGCCATATGTTGCCTTTATTTAGCATTTGTCTCTAAAAACCTCCTCCATCCGGTCTTGCAAAAAGATGCAATTGTAAAAAATTTTGCGATTGCACTACAGTACCGTCCTAAATGTAAGACGGTACTATAGCACAATTGTATACCTAAATAATATTTTTTTTATTCCCTACTAAACAAATATATGCCTCTCTCTCCATTGTCTCATCTCCTCTCCACTTCAGACTCTCTCTTCCCACTTTGTCTCCCTCTTCGTCTTCCAAATCGGAACCACAATTGTAAACCTCTTTTTTCTTCTTTTTTTCCTCTCTATCTTCCCTCGTATCAAGCCTCCATGGTGGAGATGTGGCGTGGGACTCATGGATCAGTGGCTAGGTTTCTATGGGTTTAATGGATCAATGGATGGGTTTCATTTTTGGTGGTGTGGGTGGCTAGGTTTCATCATTCCCATGTTTGGTGGTTGTGGTTTTTGTGGGTTGGTGGCGATTGAGGTGGATCGGTGATCAGCGTGGGTTTTGGCCGTGGGTTTGGCCAATGGGTATGGGTTTTGGCTGGTGCTAGAGGTTGGGGGAGAAAGAGACATTGGTGGCTTTGTTAGTAATGGATGGGTTTTGGCCGTGGGTATGGGTATGGCTGTGGCTTTTTTTTTTTTTCTTTTTTTCCCCTAGGGGTGGTGGATTTGTGACTGATGTAGTGGTGGTGGTGATTTTTGGTGGCCATGGGTGATGTTCATGTGTATGGTTAAGTTGTGTTTTGGCCGTGTTTTTTCTTGGTGGTGGTGGTGATTTTTGGTGGCCGTGGGTGATATTCATGGGTGTGGTTGAGTTGTGTTTTGGTCGTGGGTGATGTTCATGGGTTTGGGTTGGTAGTGGGGGATGAGAAAGAGAGAAAAACACAGAGAAGGAGAACGGAGATGAAGAGAGAAGAGAAAAGAGAGAGAGATTTTTTTTATATTATTTTATTTTGTAATATATATTATTTTAATATATTGTAAGTAAAAATAAAAGTTGGGATGCTAGTGTGTTGTAAAATGGTATTGTATAATTGATAAAATAGGTTTTTAAGATGGTAAAATAGAATAAGATAAAATTTGCTGATGTGAATGCTCTTAAGAGCATTCACATTAATCTCAACAAACTAGCCTAAGGTTAAAAATGTAGCTAAAAACCCACATAAAACCCACGCACCAATCTCAACAAACTACCAAAAATTTTAAAATTCAATCTTACCTTGCTACAACCAATGAGACACTATTCCTCACTATTACTAATGAAATTATTTTTTTATTCTCTTTTTTCTCTCTCCTCTCCCTATTGACTCTTCTCTCTCTCTCTCTCTCTCTCTCTCTCTTGTCACCTAACTCTATGGGTTGGGTCCGACGTTGAGTGTGGTGGTTGGGTCCAATTTGGGTTTTGGCTAAGTTTGACAGTGGCTAGGTGGTTGGATTTGATTTACGTTTTGGCTGGGTTGTGGTTGGGTTTCAGGACGGTAATTAGGTTTGATTTCGGGTTTTGGCTAGGTTCAACAGTGGTTGTGTTTTTGTGGGGTGGTTGCTGGGTTTTGTGGAAGTGGATACTGGATTTCGGGATTTGAGTTAGTGGCGGCAAAGTTGGGATATTTTGAGTTTTTTGTGTTTGTGCTGCCTGGGTGTGCGATTGTGCAAGGTGTGTGTGGATTTTGGGATTAAAAGCCAAATGGGGAACCAAGAAGCTTCGGAATAAGTCACGCTTCAACTCATGTTCCTATGCAGCCCAAAAACAAGAGATCGAGAACCAGGACTAGTGGAGGCGCTTTTAAAAGCTAAAAATCAAAACTTACAACACGTTACTATGCTCATAGATAATCACTACTTGGAACAAGTATGCAATAATGAAAGGTAACCTCACTGTAGGAACTAGCTATGCTTACTAATATACAGCACCTCAGTCAACAATGGATGAAGTATAGTACTTTAGTTGTTCCTAAAGTGATTTTGTCTAATGTTTTTGGTATGGCTTCCACAACCACTAAAATGCCTATTCACCAACATTCGGTACACCCATAAATTTTGTATTGCTTAACATGTAGTACACTGCTTTTTTATGTTAATGATATTATCAATAAAAAAAAATTAAAAAAAAAAAAAACCCAAATGGATAGTGGTGCGATTGTGATTGTGATTGGTGGTGGTGGTGGATTTTGGGATTAAAAATGTGAATATGAAGAAATAATATTTTATTGACATGTGATGTAGTACTAAGGCTGATATATGACTAGTAAAAGTGGAGTTTTGTGGGTTCTTTAGCTAAACATTTGACTGTGGGTTAGTTTAGCTAAGAACATTCACATCAGTTTCAACAAATGAGCCTAGGGTTAAAAATATAGCTAAAAAAACCCACACATCAGTCTCAACAAACAACCAAAAAATTTAAAATTCAATCTTACCTCACTACAACTAGTGAGACACTATTCCTTGCTACTACTAATAAAAATATTATTTTTTATTCTCTTTTCTCTCTCTCTCCTCTCCCCATTGACTCTTTGTTGAGAACCTAGAGTTTCCTAATGGGGTTGGAGAAGAATCGTAAAGGAATGTATGAGAATTGTAGGAAAATTGACTTAATTCAAGGTAGTCACCTCTATAGAGAAAATTAAGAGAGAGAGAGAGAGAGAGAGAGAGAGGAAATTCACTAAGCATTCAATTGGTTTAAGGAACCTAGTGGTTCCTAATGGGGATGGGTGGGAATTGTAGGGGAATGTATGAGAATTGTAAAGAAATTGACTTAATTCGAGGCAGTCATCCTCCATAGAGAAATATTATAAGAGAGAGAAGAAATGCACTAAGCAATGAGTTAGTTTATTCTTCAATTATATTTAATGTTGAATTACAGTTATGTATTTGTAGGAGACTACCTCAAATCTCATTGGCCCACATGACTCAAGATAATTGGCTAGTAAATTTAACATGTGCTTTATGAATTAAGGCATGTGTTAAATGAGCTACATGTACTCAAATCCTAACTAACTAATCCTAATCTCAACTAACTAATTAACTAAAGGAATTATAACAACTATGAGGAGATTATAGGGCATATGACATAATTTGGGGTTCTTATCACTTTTCTCCCTCTTCTATGTTCTCTCTCTCTCTGACTTTCTGGGTTGGGTTCGATGGTAGGTGTAGTGGTTGGGTTCAATTTGGGTTTTGGCTAGGTGGTTGGGTCCGATTTGCATTTTGGCTAGGTTGTGGTTGGGTTTGACGGTGGCTAGGTTTTGGGAAAGGCGACGAAGACAAAGTTGGGCTATTATGTGTTTTGTTGCGTAGTGTTTCCTAGGTGTGCAATTGTGCAAGGTGTGTGTGGATTTTTGGATTAAAACCCAAATGGGTACCAAGAAGCTTCAGGACAACTCAAGCTCCAACTCAAGTATCTAAGCAGCCCAACATTAAGAGAATTGAGAACCAAGACTAGTGGAGGCGCTTTTTCAGTATAAAATCAGAACTTACAACACGTTATTGTGCTCATAGATAACCAATGCTTGGAACAAGTCTGCAATAATAAAAGGAAACCTCACTGTAGGAACTGGCCATGCTTACTAATCTACATCACTTCAGTCAACAAGGGATCAAGTATGGTACCTTAGTTGTTCCTAAAGTGATATTGTCTAATGTTTTTAGTATGGCTTCCATGGCCACTAAAATGCCTATTCACCAACATGGGTTACACCCATAAATTTTGTATCACTTAACATGTAGTGCACTGCCTTTTTTATGTTAGTGATATTATCAACAACAACAACAACAACAAAAAAAGGGTGGTGGTGCGGTTGTAATTGGTGGTGGTGGTGGTGGATTTTGGTATTAAAATGTGAATATGAAAAAAAATATATTTTATTGAAATGTGATGTAGTGTTGAGGCTGATGTATGACTAGTAAACTAGCCATGTTTACTAATCTATATCACTTTAGTGAACAAGGGATCAGGTATAGTACTTTAGTTGTTCTTAAAGTGATATTGTCTAATGTTTTTGGTTTGGCTTTTATGACCACTAAAATGCCTATCATCAACACCGAATATGCCCATAAATTTTGTATTGCTTAACAGTGCACTGCCTTTTTATGTTAATGAAATTAAAAAATTAAAAAATTAAAAAAAAAAAAACCTAGACAGTTGGTGGTAGATTTTGGGATTAAAAATGTGAATATGAAGAAAAATATTTGATTGAAATATGATGCAGTATTGATGCCAATGTAAAGAATATAAAAAACACACAATTCGACGGTTAGATTTTAAAAATATGTAGTCATATAAATTTTTTTAGGAGTTGTAATTTTAGGCTACAACTAAGTTTGTAGTCAAACTTTGTCCTTTTTTTTTCAATAAAGACATCAATTGATTTTAGGAATTGAGCATTTATTTTTATATTATCTTAGGCGCCCGCAATGATTTTCTAATAAAATTAACCACAAATTAAATTAGTCCAAGCAAAAATTAAAAAAAAAAATTGTATAATAATAACTAATAATTTAAAATAGATAAATGTTTACTTATATAATATTTACAAATTGAGAAAAAATTTGTGCAAAACACGGCCCAACAACTAGCATCATTAAAAAGAGAATGACATAAACATTATTACGAGGTTGCAATAACAACATTTTTATTTATTATATAATAACGGCATTTAAGTTCCCAACAATAACAAAAATAACAGAAATTTCTTTTATATATATATATATATATTAAACAATTGTGTAATTGAAATACAAATTCTCTATATCATTTTTTGTATTCCACTTTATGTTCCATTAATTACAACTTACCATGTATTTGTTTAACTTTCCTTATAAATTAGTCAAAGTTTAAAATGGAAAAAAAAATAAAAAATAAAAAAAACATATGACAAGTTGTGATTGATAGAACATAAAATAGAACACAAATTTGATATAGAGGATTTGTATTCGTGTAATTGTAAGTTGTAACAAGTTAATAACATAAGGAAAAATAATAAATTCTAAACTGGAAAAGTAGCAAAGACCAAACTGCCACAGAGTAAAATTAAAAGTACAAATTAAGAGAAGGCATAAGCAAGTATGCCATAATAAAAATTAAGTCGGAGTTTCAAACTTAAATATATAAGAAGAAGATCTCATTGCAATAGGTTTATGCAACACAAAGATATCATTGCAATAAATTCTACATATTGTAACAAATAGGTTGATGCAATAACTTCTTTATTATAACAAATAACTTTGTAGCAATAGTTTACTGTTTCAAAGGTCTTGTTGCAATACGTGAAAAATGTAAATTCCTCCATCGGTTAACAAAGGTTATGAATTCAAAACCGGGCTGATCGTGCACTCGACGAAAGAGCTTTACAAGCGGCATTGCCCTTCTTCACTCATGCGATATTGCTGGATCGGGCTTTCGCCCATTGTCTAACTCATAACCTTAAAATCTAATTTTTTTCTATAAGTTAGTCTAATAGATTAGCATTCCGCATTCCATTTGGAAAGCCTTTTCGCTTATGTGAAAAATGTCATAAGTTATTACAACAAACAATCTTATTGCAATAGGTTGAGTTTTTTTTATTATTATTAATTTGTCTATAACCCTATCTTGCAATATACACATTATAAGACAATATAAACATTATATTGAAGAACTACAATAACAAATTAAATATACAAATTAAAAAATGCAAAAGTCAAAGTACTCCATCAAATTAATATGTCCAAAAACACAAATATATACATAAAATGTTGAGTTTACAATCAAACACATGTAATAAGTCTTTTTTCACCTATTACAACAATATATTTTGATGTGAACTAAGTGGTTTCTTATTGCAACAACATATTTCAAAATAAAACAAAGTTTAGTTATTACAACAATACATTTAGATGTGACAAGGTAATTCTTGCAACAATCTTAATTGATTTAATAAATTTAAGTTACTATTACAACAAAAAAAACAACCCACAAATACAATAGTATATATGTATATTACCCCAATTATGTTTGTAGTTGCAATATTACTTGTTGTAACAGGTCTTTTTTCTTGTAGTGTGATTAGGTACTATAAAAGGAAAAACGATTTTGATTTCTTTGTTTATGGAATTTGATGAAACGAGGTTATTATTATTATTTTTTTCTTTTTCTAAGTCTTTGGCAAAATTTTATTATGGATGTGATGGAAGGATCAGTCAACCAGACCTCCTTCCACTCACTGTAGAGCAAGACCATGTGGCTCTGTGAGTGAAAAATACTGAGAAAAAAAAAATACAGATCTTGTACGACCTTGTCATACTCTCTAAATAAGTCCTGCTCATTACCTCACATCTATATACACACATGGGCGCACACACACACACACACTTACTTCTAGTCACAATGCAAAGGGAAAAATTCTTATGAAAGTATAATTCATACATAAAATCTTTTTAATTTTATATGATCTATCATGGTTTTAATAATAATTGAAAAAATAAAAATAAAATGTGAAAACTCTCTATTGTAATGAATAATCCATGTTTGAAAGTTGTTACAAATTACAACATTTTTTTTTTTATTGTTTATGATAGGAACAAATTACAACATTAAGTGAACAATTTGTTCAACAAAGTTAATTGATTTAATAAATTTAAGTTACTATTACAACAAAAAACAACCCACGGATACAATAGTATATATATTACCCCAATTATGTTTGTTGTTGCAATATTACTTGTTCTAACAGATCTTTTTTCTTGTAGTGTGATTAGGTACTGTAAAAGGAAAAAGGATTTTGATTTCTTTGTTTGTGGAATTTGATGAAACGATGTTATTATTATTTTCTTTTTCTAAGTCTTTGGCAAGATTTTATTATGGATGTGATGGGAGGATCAGTCAACCAGACCTCCTTCCACTCACCATAGAGCAAGACCATGTGGCTCTGTGAGTGAGAAATACCAGGAAAAAAAAAATGCAGATCTTGTACTACCTTTATACTCTCTAAATAAGTTTTTCCCATTACCTCACATCTATACACACACACACAAACTCACACACATACTTACTTCTAGTCACAATGCAAAGGGAAAAATTCTTATGGAAGTACAATTCATACATAAAATCTTTTTAATTTTACATGATCTATCATGATTTTAATAATAATTGCAAAAATAAAAATAAAATGTGAAAACCCTCTATTGCAATGAATAATCCATATTTGAAAGTTGTTACAAATTACAACATATATATATATATATATATATTTTATATTGTTTATTGTTGGTGCAAACACAATAATAATAATGGAAATAATACACAAAGAGAAACTGAATAGTACTTTGAATATTATTGATGTAAAGAAAGAAATACACAACACTATTTAGACTGAGGCGCGGCACTCGCTCTCTTTAAGGAGATTCAAGCCCTTGGTTGGCTAACTCTTGTAACCGGTGCAGACCTTCTCTGACTTGTCTCCCCCAGGATACAACAGCCCAACAAGTGTCGTATGGCTAGAAGGGGCTGATTCATTTCCATTTTTGATACCTCCACTCTTCACCTCCCCCTTGCGCACGTATCTAGCCCAATATCTGAAACAATTCATGTTAGCCCATTAATCACCACAATTAAAAAGAATAAAAAAGTCTCTCTCCTTTTCAATGTGGGATTAAACATTTTTCACAACTCTTCATCTTCCATATTCACTCCACATCTTTACATTTATGTTATAACATTTACTCATTTTAATTATTTAATATTAAAATGCTCCAACAATCCCCCACTCATTTTAATATTAAATTTTAGTTAAAGAGAGATTACCAGGCAAAGATGGGTCACTATGCATCATGAAGGTGTGCTCTGCATTGAACCTTCACTTAGTAAAACAGCGATCTCAACTCCAGAGTCGTAGTGGTCTCCGACTTGAACTAGGACTGCTTTAGGGAAATTAAACATCACTGCTTACACATAACAACCCAGGTGTTGACATGAGCTTTTATAGCTAGCACTTTACGGCCATGTGCTGATCCCAGTTTCATGGGTGTATTTGAGATTAAGTCCAAATCTCATAGGGAGCGGCCCCACCCCCACACTCACATAGGTGAAATTTGTCAAGGGTGCTCCTGCAATTCTGACACCCCACTCATACGAGCTACAAATTTCATTAAGAGTTTTTTACTCAACCTCTCCACATTACAGGATAAATGCACTTACATCATAGGGATGAACAATTAAAAAATTATTTACAGAATAAATAATTTAAAAAAAAATAAATAGTGCATTTCTTACGACCATCATATGATTCGTTTTTCCCATTGAACCCAATTCTCAGGATCTCTGGTCCTTGGGTTGGGTATCCTCATACATGGCTCATGATTCTATGGACTTTAGTCCCATCCCCCTCGATGTATTCCAGACTCTATCTTTTGCCAAGGCCTTGGTAAATGGATCTGCAAAATTATCATTAGATTTAATATAATCCACAGTTATGATGCCACTATTCAAATAAGATCGCACGGTACTGTGCTTTCTTCTTATAGGTCTGGATTTACCGTTGTAGTAACGGTTTTTAACTCTACCAATTGTGGCAGTGCTATCACAATGAATTAATATAGGTGGAATTGGCTTTTCCCAAAGTGGAATTTCATATAACAAATCTCTAAGCCAATTTGCCTCTTCACTAGCTGAAGCTAATGCTATTAATTCAGCTTCCATTGTTGAATTAGCAATTATCGTTTGCTTTTTAGATTTCCAACAAATAGCACCACTACCTAAAGTAAAAATATAACCAGTGGTAGAGAGAGAATCACCTGACAAAGTATTCCAATCGGCATCACTAAAAGCTTCAATCACAGCAGGGTACTTTTTATAAAATAAGCCATAGTTTTTGGTACCAATTAAATATTTCATAACTCGCTCAATAGCTAGCCAATGATCTTTACTAGGTTTGCTAGTAAATCTGCTAAGCACTCCTACTGCATATGCAATGTCAGGTCTAGTACAATCAGTAGCATAACGCAAACTACCAATGATACTAGCATAATCCTTTTGATTAACAATCTCATTATCATTATTCACAGGAAATAAATGAACACTAGAATCAAAAGGAGTAGCTACACTTTTGTGATCATGAAAATTATATTTTCTCAATATTTTCTCAACGTAATGTGATTGATCAAGATATATTCCATCACATGTTTTTGTAATTTTCATGCCCAAAATAAAATTAGCCTCACCAAGATCTTTCATATCAAAATGGCTTTTAAGCATATTTTTTGTATCATTTATAACATGCATATTTGAGCCAAAAATTAACATATCATCCACATAGAGGCTAATAATAACATGTAAATTATTCCATGATTTAGAATAAATACATTTATCACATTCATTTGATTTATAACCATTCTCAATCATGCAGGAATCAAACTTTTCATGCCACTGCTTAGGTGCTTGTTTTAAGCCATATAGGGATTTAGTTAGCTTACATACCTTGCTTTCTTGGCCAGGCTCTACAAAGCCTTCGGGTTGATCCATATAAATCTCTTCCTCTAGGTCCCCATTTAGAAAAGCAGTTTTTACATCCATTTGATGAATTTTCAAATCAAAAATTGCAGCAATGGCAATTAACAATCTAATAGATGTAATTCTTGTTATCGGAGAAAATG
Organism: Quercus lobata; assembly: GCF_001633185.2. Lineage (NCBI taxonomy): Eukaryota > Viridiplantae > Streptophyta > Magnoliopsida > Fagales > Fagaceae > Quercus > Quercus lobata. The sequence goes on along the minus strand of NC_044913.1, from coordinate 40,207,968 downwards.
TATCAAAGAAATCAAGATCAGCTTTTTGTTTAAAGCCTTTTGCAACAAGTCTAGCTTTAAACTTATTTATTGACCCATCCGGTTTCAACTTTTTTCTAAGGACCCATTTACAACCTATGGTCTTACAACCCGGTGGAAGATCTACTAATTTCCAAGTTTTATTAGAAATTAGAGATTTCATCTCATCATTTACAGCCTCTTTCCAAAATATAGTATCAGGTGATGTTAAAGCCTCTTTTAAATTTTGGGGATTTTCCTCAATGTTAAAAACATAATAATCAGGACCAAAATCCTTTTCAACTCTAGCTCTTTTACTCCTTCTAGGTTCCATTTCAAAATTTTCTTGATTCTGTAAATGTGAAGTAGAAGAACTAGGTTGTGACAAAATATTTTCTTCACCCCCACTATTTTTCAATTTAAAAGGAAATTTTTCTTCATGAAAAATTGCATCACCAGATTCAAAAATTATTTTGTTTTCAAGATCAAAAAATCTATAGGCTGCACTATTAATCGCATAACCAAGAAAAGCACAGGTAGTAGCTCTTATACCTAATTTAGGCATTTTAGGGTCAGTAAGCCTTATATAAGCAAGACAACCCCATACTCTCAAATATCCCAAATTTGGCTTATGTCCTTTCCACATCTCAAAAGATGTGGTGTGTGACTTTTTATGTGGCACCCTATTCAAAACATGACATGCAGTTAAAATAGCTTCACCCCAAAAATGTAAAGGTGCACCAGATTCAATTAACATGGCATTTATTAACTCAATTAAAGTTCTATTTTTTCTTTCAGCCACACCATTAGAAGCAGGTGAATATGGTGCAGTAGTTTCATGGATAATTCCCAAAGACTGAGCAAATGAGTTGAATGCACTTGATTCATACTCACGGCCTCTATCACTTCTTATTCTTTTTATTTTTCTACCGAATTGATTTTCAACTTCTTTTAAAAAATCTTGAAATTTTTCAAAAGCATCACTTTTATTTTTCAACAAATAAATAGTTGTATATTTTGAGAAATCATCAATAAAAGTGATAATATATCTATTTCCTCCACGAGTTAAAATTCCCTCAAATTCACATAAATCGGAATGAATTAACTCAAGCAATTCGGTATTTCTTACAACATTTTTATGAGGCCTTTTTGTAATCTTAGCTTGACTACAAGTTTCACATTTTTCAAAATCTTTTGACAGTCTTGGAATTAATCCTAAACTACTCATGATTCCCACATATCTACTATTTATATGACACAAACGAGCATGCCAAAAATTAATAGAAGAAAGCATATAAATTGAACTGGTAGATGCTTTATTATTCTCAACATTCAATTTAAACATTCCATCACAAGCATAACCCTTGCCCACAAATAATCCCTTTTTTGTGATTACATAATTATCAGATTCCATAGTTTGCTTGAAGCCAGCCTTGTTAAGCAAAAAACTTGACATCAAATTCTTCCTCATGGACGGAGTGTAAAGTACATCTTTCAATGTTAGCACACGTCCAGAAGTGAATTTCAATTCAACCTCACCACTCCCAAGAACCTTGGTTTTACTAGAGTCACCAAGCATAACAGTTTTTTCTTCTTCAAAAGGAGTGTACAATTTGAACCAATTCTTGTCATAGCAGACGTGCCTATTAGCACCAGAATCTGCCCCCCTTCAACATATTGCACCATATTGATGTCTGTAATCATAGCCAATAAAGGCTCTTCGGTTACGTTAGCCTGCGGGACAGATTCACGTTTCCGAAATTTGCAAAATCGAGCAATATGCCCACTCTTGCCACAGACAAAATAGGATCTATTAAATTGATCTTGTGAAGGGGATCCTTGGTTCTTATTGTAATTTTTATTTGGGTTTCCCCTTCCTTGAGGTCTATTATTATTTTTAAAGGCTCTTTTTTTAGGCTTCAATTGAACATTTCTAAGAAAATGATTTTTGGGCATATTATTATTGGATGAGATAAGGTTTACCTTTGTGGTGGAATTACCATTGCTCTCTTGTGTCATGACTGCATCTTGTCCTCTAGCCTCCTCCTCCACACGGATGCGTGTGATCAAAGTCTCCAAGGATGTCTCCTTTTGTTTGTGCCGCAAAGTCTTTTGGAACTCCCTCCAAGATTGTGGTAGTTTATCAATTATGCCAGCTACCACCAAATTGTCTCCAATCTTTATGCCTTCGGATCTCAATTCTGCCACAATCATTTGGAAGTCTTGTGCTTGATCCACCACCGATTTTCCATCCACCATTTGGTAACGGAAAAATCTACTAGCAACATACTTCTTTGCACCTGCCTCCTCGGTATCATACTTGCTTTGTAAAGCCTTCCAAATTTTCTTAGCAGAATTGTAAGTTGTATCATAATAATTATAGAAATGATCGGCAAGACAATTCAATAGATAAGAGCGACAATTATATTCATCTTTTGTATACTTATCTATTTTTTCTTGATGGAGAATATATTCTTCCTCACTCATCTCATCGGTAGGAACTTTTGACGGATTCTTATCAGTGAGGATGTAGGAGACTTTAAGAAGACTCAAGTAGAAGAGGACCTTTCCTTTCCACCTCTTGCAATGGGCTCCCTTAAAGCGAAAAGGCTTGTTGAGATCTCCAACAGGCTCATTTGGTTTCTCTTGTGTAGACTCCATGTGTTTGAATCTCCTTAAAATTGTTGGTGCAAACACAATAATAATAATGGAAATAATACACAAAGAGAAACTGAATAGTACTTTGAATATTATTGATATAAAGAAAGAAATACACAACACTATTTAGACTGAGGCGCGGCACTCGCTCTCTTTAAGGAGATTCAAGCCCTTGGTTGGCTAACTCTTGTAACCGGTGCAGACCTTCTCTGACTTGTCTCCCCCAGGATACAACAGCCCAACAAGTGTCGTAGAAATACACAACACTATTTAGACTGAGGCGCGGCACTCGCTCTCTTTAAGGAGATTCAAGCCCTTGGTTGGCTAACTCTTGTAACCGGTGCAGACCTTCTCTGACTTGTCTCCCCCAGGATACAACAGCCCAACAAGTGTCGTATGGCTAGAGGGGCTGATTCATTTCCATTTTTGATACCTCCACTCTTCACCTCCCCCTTGCGCACGTATCTAGCCCAATATCTGAGACAATTCATGTTAGCCCATTAATCACCACAATTAAAAAGAATAAAAAAGTCTCTCTCCTTTTCAATGTGGGATTAAACTTTTTTCACAACTCTTCATCTTCCATATTCACTCCACATCTTTACATTTATGTTATAACATTTACTCATTTTAATTATTTAATATTAAAATGCTCCAACATTTATGATAGGAACAAATTACAATATTAAGTGAACAATTTGTTCAACAAAGTCAACAACTCTTTTGAACCTTTTTTTTTTTTTTTTTTGAGGTATCTAAGCCAACCATGCTATTACACCTAAGCTAAAACAAATTTAGCACCTCCGTTTACGGAGGAATATTGCTCAATAAAGCATAAACAATTACCCAATATCTATTGGCGATGTTCCTCTTATTTAGAGGCTTCTTAAATGCTCCAAACATTAATATAAAAGGAAAATTAACTTAGAACATGGGGTGTGTGGGGTGGGGTGGGGAGGATTTTCAAATTAAATCTAATTGACACAACCAATTGACACACTTAAAGCCTCTTGACTTCTCAAAGAGGCCGGAACAATTTGTTACATTCAGTGTACAAAACATGTTTTTGAGTTCTCAACTACACAAATATGAGTGTCCTTTTCCCTTACTTCAACTCATCACTCCCTATTTTCCTTACTTCTTGGAGCTAACATCTAATTTCTTCAAGTTATCAAAGTTGTTTTGGCAAGCCCCTTTGGTCCCAATGTGGTTCTGCCATTGGTTCAGAATTACTTTTCTTCTTATTGATAAAGTTGAAATTTGGCTCAATTGGCACATGCCAAATCTTTTTGTGCACGTTCTAATATGTTATAAGGCAACATAGTGTAATGAATTTATTTATTTATTTATGAATAAAGTTTCTTTCAAAACTAGTTAGTAGAAATCTTTCAAAACTCCTACTAAAAAAATTAACATAACTATATATTTTGAAAATCTAACTATTTAATTGCATGTTCTTTATATTCTTAACATACATATCAAAATTCATTCAAATTGGATGTTAATTACTATTCAATCTATAAACATAGGAGTATTTTTTATGCATAATTTTAAGACAAAAAAAAAATTGAAATTAAAAAATTTGATTGATGATATAACTATTGATTTTTGATCTTCTTAAAATTTTACTAGTATGGATGATATAATACAAAAATGCATTCAAACGGTGGATATGTCAAAATTAACATCCAATAAAAAGGTATAAGAAGGGTTTAAAGGGTTTCTGCACCGCGTCTACTCTCTTCCAAAAGAGATGAAATATGAAACATAAGGCAAAAATCATGAGACATGATGTGGGGTGTTGTGCAACATACTGCCCATAGCCGCATGACACCATATGGCTATATGGGAGGTGATGCTTCAGCACTCCCACATGGCCTCTCTACCACTATATATACCCGCTATTTTTGTAAAAAGAGACAAAAATCCCCAAAAATTTCTCCAGGCAAGAATTCTCTCTCTCTCTCTCTCTCACACATTTTTCTTTAGGAAACCCCTCTCAAAATTTCTAGCCACTCTCTCCCTTCATTTAAAAATAATAATAATATATTTGGGTAAGTGGGTAAATTGTAGGAAATGGTTTAGCTTCTTTACAACTATAAACATTTTTCTTTACTGTTATTATAACATTTTACATATAAAAATGACTTTTTATTCGTTGTCTCTTTGTATTCTTGTATTTTAATTCCTTGTTCTATCTTTATATTGCTTGCACTAGTTATCTATTGTTCTTCATACATTGCTTTAGTTGTATAATGCTTTATATTATTCGATTGTTTCATTTATTTGTTGTATATCTATATGCTTGTGGGTTTTTCTTAGATGGGTTTCATACCTTTACCTAGACATTATATGAGAAGTACCCCTAGGGGCAAGGACTCATCAACACTAGGCATCTAGGAAAAACTATTTTGTTTTTTCTTATTTATTTGTTCCTTTATTTATCTTGTTGCTCATATTTATTTGTATATGTACATATTGTTCTATTGTTTCATTTACTTGTTGAATATTTATATTCTTGTGGGTGGGGGAGGACTCATCAGCTTTAGGCATCTAGGAAAAACAATCTTGTTGTTCTTATTTATTTGTTCATATATCTATTGATCTATTTAGCTTGTTGTTCATCTATTTATCTTGTTTATCTATTTACCTTATTCATCTATTTATTCTATTGCTCCTGTTTATCTTGTTGCTTTATTTATTCATCTTAATATATTGTTCTTCCCTCCCATGTATTTATTGCACACACACACACACACACACACACACACACACTCTCTCTTCTCTCTCTCTCTCTCTCTCTCTCCTCTCTCTCTCTCTCTCTCTCTCATAACTTAGATGGTAGGCCATGTGCGTGACCATTTTAGTTAGAAAATAAAGTTTTATCATAGATGGCTTTCTCTTAAATGGATTCTAAACCTTGTTCCCAAGCACAATATGAGTATGTTGCCTAGAGAATGGCAATTGCTTGTACTCCCATTTCATGTATTGGTAAAGAATCCATAAGGCGTGATCTGGCAAGATTAGAACTTATTTAATGGAAATTTTCTAAGAAATGGTTTCCAATAAACTTTAGTTTTATTGTCTTGTCTTTACATTTCTTTAAATTACAAGTTCTTTATATTTATTGTCTACTCTTTAAATTTATTTAATTCCAGGTTCTTTATATTTATTGTTGTGTCTGTACATTTATTAAAATTCCAAACTCCTTATATTTATTGTCTTGACTTTACATTTCTTTAGATTCCAAACTCCTTATATTTATTGTCTTGACTTTACATTTCTTTAGATTCCAAGCTCTTTATTTTTATTGTCTTGTCTTTACATTTGTTTAAATTCCAAGCTCTTTATATTTATTGTCTTGTCTTTGCATTTCTTTAAATTCCTAGCACTTTACTCTTATTGTCTTTAAATTCTATTAAATTTCAATCAATTTATTTTTACGTCTTATATTCAAATTCTTTTACTTCTAAAGCACGTTAGTTTCTTGTCTTTTAATTTCTAGCACCCTTATTCATTCTTGTTGCTCTCTATTCTTTCTCATGTTTAATGTTGCCATAAAATAAAAACTTGGGTAAATAAATCTTTAAAAGTGTTTTTTTCTATTAAAAAAAAAGGATTCAAAGATTTTTCTTTAAAAAAAAAAGATCCTTTTTTCCCTCTTTCCGAAAATGATTTTCTTTTAAAAAGACTTTTTGAATAAGAAAAGTTTTGGATAAAAAAGGAATTAACTTTTCTACACCATGTTTTCTTCAAGAATGATAATAAACCATGAGATTTTTGGATCCAAACACTATTTCTCTAAAAATAAAACCCATGGAAACGTTTTTTAATCAATTCTTTTCTTAAGTTTTTTTTTTTTCAAAATTGGTTTTTTCACAAAAAGAAAAAACGTTTTCAATACAAACTTTCTTTTGTTATAAAAATCATGGGATTTTTAAATCCAAACCCTTTTTCTTTAAAAGAAAAACCCATGAAACTTTTTAAAATCAAATTTTCCCCAAAAATTGGCATCTTTACAAATTTAAAAAAAAAAATCATTTTCTTAAAACAAAAACCATGGGTATTTTCGAATCCACCTCTAAAAAATATGATTGGTTTCACTTAGACAATTTAATAAAATGAATATATGAATTACTTTTTTGTAAATTATAACATGTCTATTTGTAAAATTTACATTATAAATTTTACAGTATCTCTAATATCAATCAAACTTAAAAGACACTAAACATTAGGGGTGAGCAGAACCCAAATTCCACTGCAGCAACCGAGTCAACAAAACCGCACTGGAATTGGGGCCAACTGATGAATTGAGGCTAACGAAATGAGACTGGTGCTCTTTCTGACACCGGTTTCGTGCAAAGGACGAAGCAGAAAATCCAAAATCTTTACACCCCCCCCCCCCCTCCCCACACACACACAAATATATATGGATAAAACAATCTCATTTCATTAGGGGTTTTATATATTCCTTCTAAATATTATTAAAAATCCTAAAGTGATATTGTCTAATGTTTTTGGTACGGCTTCCACAACCACTAAAATGCCTATTCTCCAACATTGGGTACACCCATAAATTTTGTATTGCTTAACATGTAGTACACTGCTTTTTTATGTTAATGATATTATCAATAAAAAAAATAAAATAAAAAAAACCCAAATGGATAGTGGTGCGGTTGTGATTGTGATTGGTGGTGGTGGTGGATTTTGGGATTAAAAATGTGAATATGAAGAAATAATATTTTATTGACATGTGATGTAGTACTGAGGCTGATATATGACTAGTAAAAGTGGAGTTTTGTGGGTTCTTTAGCTAAACATTTGATTGTGGGTTAGTTTAGCAAAGAACATTCACATCAGTTTCAACAAATGAGCCTAGGGTTAAAAATATAGCTAAAAAAACCCACGCATCAGTCTTAACAAACTACCAAAAAATTTAAAATTCAATCTTACCTCACTACAATTAGTGAGACACTATTCCTTGCTACTACTAATAAAAATATTATTTTTTATTCTCTTTTCTCTCTCTCTCCTCTCCCCATTGACTCTTTGTTGAGAACCTAGAGTTTCCTAATGGGGTTGGAGAAGAATCGTAAAGGAATGTATGAGAATTGTAGGAAAATTGACGTAATTCAAGGTAGTCACCTCTATAGAGAAAATTAAGAGAGAGAGAGAGAGAGAGAGAGAGAGAGAGGAAATTCACTAAGCATTCAATTGGTTTAAGGAACCTAGTGGTTCCTAGTGGGGATGGGTGGGAATTGTAGGGGAATGTATGAGAATTGTAAAGAAATTGACTTCATTCGAGGCAGTCATCCTCCATAAAGAAATATTATAAGAGAGAGAAGAAATGCACTAAGCAATGAGTTAGTTTATTCTTCAATTATATTTAATGTTGAATTACAGTTATGTATTTGTAGGAGACTACCTCAAATCTCATTAGCCCACATGACTCAAGATAATTGGCTAGTAAATTTAACGTGTGCTTTATGAATTAAGGCATGTGTTAAATGAGCTACATGTACTCAAATCCTAACTAACTAATCCTAATCTCAACTAACTAATTAACTAAAGGAATTATAACAACTATGAGGAGATTACAGGGCATATGACATAATTTGGGGTTCTTATCACTCTTCTCCCTCTTCTATGTTCTCTCTCTCTCTGACTTTCTGGGTTGGGTTCGATGGTAGGTGTAGTGGTTGGGTTCAATTTGGGTTTTGGCTAGGTCCAATGGTGACAGGGTTTTGGCTAGGTGGTTGGGTCCGATTTGCATTTTGGCTTGGTTGTGGTTGGGTTTGACGGTGGCTAGGTTTTGGGAAAGGCGACAAAGACAAAGTTGGGCTATTATGTGTTTTGTTGCGTAGTGTTGCCTAGGTGTGCAATTGTGCAAGGTGTGTGTGGATTTTTGGATTAAAACCCAGATGGGGTACCAAGAAGCTTCAGGACAACTCAAGCTCCAACTCAAGTATCTAAGCAGCCCAACATTAAGAGAATTGAGAACCAAGACTAGTGGAGGCGCTTTTTCAGTATAAAATCAGAACTTACAACACGTTATTGTGCTCATAGATAACCAATGCTTGGAACAAGTCTGCAATAATAAAAGGAAACCTCACTGTAGGAACTGGCCATGCTTACTAATCTACAGCACTTCAGTCAACAAGGGATCAAGTATAGTACCTTAGTTGTTCATAAAGTGATATTGTCTAATGTTTTTAGTATGGCTTCCACGGCCACTAAAATGCCTATTCACCAACATGGGTTACACCCATAAATTTTGTATCACTTAACATGTAGTGCACTGCCTTTTTTATGTCAGTGATATTATCAACAACAACAACAAAAAGGGTGGTGGTGCGGTTGTAATTGGTGGTGGTGGTGGATTTTGGTATTAAAATGTGAATATGAAAAAAAAAAAATTTATTGAAATGTGATGTAGTGTTGAGGCTGATGTATGACTAGTAAACTAGCCATGTTTACTAATCTATAGCACTTTAGTGAACAAGGGATCAGGTATAGTACTTTAGTTGTTCTTAAAGTGATATTGTCTAATGTTTTTGGTTTGGCTTTTATGACCACTAAAATGCCTATCATCAACACCGAATATGCCCATAAATTTTGTATTGCTTAACAGTGCATTGTCTTTTTATGTTAATGAAATTAAAAAATTAAAAAATAAATAAATAAATAAAAACCTAGACAGTTGGTGGTAGATTTTGGGATTAAAAATGTGAATATGAAGAAAAATATTTGATTGAAATATGATGCAGTATTGATGCCGATGTAAAGAATATAAAAAACACACAATTCGACGGTTAGATTTTAAAAATATGTAGTCATATTAATTTTTTTAGTAGGAGTTGTAATTTTAGGCTACAACTAAGTTTGTAGTCAAACTTTGTCCTTTTTTTTTCAATAAAGACATCAATTGATTTTAGGAAATGAGCATTTATTTTTATATTATCTTAGGCACCTGCAATGATTTTCTAATAAAATTAACCACAAATTAAATTAGTCCAAGCAAAAAATTTAAAAAAAAAATTCTATAATAATAACTAATAATTAAAAATAGATAAATGTTTACTTATATAATATTTACAAATTGAGAAAAAATTTGTGCAAAGCACAGCCCAACAACTAGCATCATTAAAAAGAGAATGACATAAACATTATTACGAGGTTGCAATAACAACATTTTTATTTATTATATAATAACAGCATTTAAGTTCCCAACAACAACAAAAATAACAGAAATTTCTTTTATATATATATATATATATATATATATTAAACAATTGTGTAATTGAAATACAAATTCTCTATATCATTTTTTGTATTCCACTTTATGTTCCATTAATTACAACTTACCATGTATTTGTTTAACTTTCCTTATAAATTAGTCAAAGTTTAAAATGGAAAAATAAATAAATAAAACATATGACAAGTTGTGATTGATGGAACATAAAATAGAACACAAATTTGATATAGAGGATTTGTATTCGTGTAATTGTAAGTTGTAACAAATTAATAACATAAGGAAAAGTAATAAATTCTAAACTGGAAAAGTAGCAAAGACCAAACTGCCACAGAGTAAAATTAAAAGTACAAATTAAGAGAAGGCATAAGCAAGTATGCCATAATAAAAATTAAGTCGAAGTTTCAAACTTAAATATATAAGAAGAAGATCTCATTGCAATAGGTTTATGCAACACAAAGATCTCATTGCAATAAATTCTACATATTGGAACAAACAGGTTGATGCAATAACTTCTTTATTATAACAAATAACTTTGTAGCAATAGTTTACTGTTTCAAAGGTCTTGTTGCAATACGTGAAAAATGTAAATTCCTCCATCGGTTAACAAAGGTTATAAATTCAAAACCGGGCTGATCGCGCACTCGACGAAAGAGCCTTACAAGCGGCATTGCCCTTCTTCACTCATGCGATATTGCTGGATCAGGCTTTTGCCCATTGTCTAACTCATAACCTTAGGGGAAAGTCCACTCGATGATAGATGTAAAATGGGATCCCGCTCGGTTCTGGCCAGGCTTTCTTGAGGTATCTAATAACCTTGCTTCTAATTTTTTTCTATAAGTTAGTCTAATAGATTAGCATTCCGCATTCCGCATTCCATTTGGAAAGCCTTTTCGCTTATGTGAAAAATGTCATAAGTTATTACAACAAACAATCTTATTGCAATAGGTTGAGTTTTTTTATTATTATTAATTTGTCTATAATCCTATCTTGCAATATACACATTATAAGACAATATAAACATTATATTGAAGAACTACAATAACAAATTAAATAATATACACATTATAAGACAATATAAACATTATATTGAAGAACTACAATAACAAATTAAATATACAAATTAAAAAATGCAAAAGTCAAAGTACTCCATCAAATTAATATGTCCAAAAACACAAATATATACATAAAATGTTGAGTTTACAATCAAACACATGTAATAAGTCTTTTTTCACCTATTACAACAATATATTTTGATGTGAACTAAGTGGTTTCATATTGCAACAACATATTTCAAAATAAAACAAAGTTTAGTTATTACAACAACACATTTAGATGTGACAAGTTAATTCTTGCAACAATCTTAATTGATTTAATAAATTTAATTTACTATTACAACAAAAAAACAACCCACAGATACAATAGTATATATATATATTACCCCAATTATGTTTGTTGTTGCAATACTACTTGTTGTAACAGGTCTTTTTTCTTGTAGTGTGATTAGGTACTGTAAAAAGAAAAACGATTTTGATTTCTTTGTTTATGGAATTTGATGAAACGATGTTATTATTATTATTTTTTTCTTTTTCTAAGTCTTTGGCAAAATTTTATTATGGATGTGATGGGAGGATTAGTCAACCAGACCTCCTTCCACTCACCGTAGAGCAAGACCATGTGGCTCTGTGAGTGAAAAATACTGAGAAAAAAAAAAATACAGATCTTGTACGACCTTGTCATACTCTCTAAATAAGTCCTGCCCATTACCTCACATCTATATACACACATGGGCGCACACACACACACACACTTACTTCTAGTCACAATGCAAAGGGAAAAATTCTTATGAAAGTATAATTCATACATAAAATCTTTTTAATTGTATATGATCTATCATGATTTTAATAATAATTGAAAAAATAAAAATAAAATGTGAAAACTCTCTATTATAATGAATAATCCATGTTTGAAAGTTGTTACAAATTACAACATTTTTTTTTTTTTGTTTATGATAGGAACAAATTACAACATTAAGTGAACAATTTGTTCAACAAAGTTAATTGATTTAATAAATTTAAGTTACTATTACAACAAAAAACAACTCACAAATACAATAGTATATATATTACCCAAATTATGTTTGTTGTTGCAATATTACTTGTTATAATAGGTCTTTTTTTCTTGTAGTGTGATTAGGTACTGTAAGAGGAAAAACAATCTTGATTTCTTTGTTTGTGGAATTTGATGAAACGATGTTATTATTATTTTCTTTTTCTAAGTCTTTGGCAAGATTTTATTATGGATGTGATGGGAGGATCAATTAACCAGACCTTCTTCCACTCATTGTAGAGCAAGACCATGTGACTTTGTGAGTGAGAAATACTAGGAAAAAAAATACAAATCTTGTACGACCTTTTCATACTCTCTAAATAAGTTTTTCCCATTACCTCACATCTATACACACACTCACACACATACTTCTAGTCACAATGCAAAGGGAAAAATTCTTATGAAAGTATAATTCATACATAAAATCTTTTTAATTTTACATGATCTATCATGATTTTAATAATAATTGCAAAAATAAAAATAAAATGTGAAAACTCTCTATTGTAATGAATAATCCATATTTGAAAGTTGTTACAAATTACAACATTTTTTTTTATTGTTTATGATAGGAAAAAATTACAACATTAAGTGAACAATTTGTTCAACAAAGTTAATTGATTTAATAAATTTAAGTTACTATTACAACAAAAAACAACCCACGGATACAATAGTATATATATTACCCTAATTATGTTTGTTGTTGCAATATTACTTGTTGTAACAGATCTTTTTTCTTGTAGTGTGATTAGGTACTGTAAAAGGAAAAAGGATTTTGATTTCTTTGTTTATGGAATTTGATGAAACGATGTTATTATTATTTTCTTTTTCTAAGTCTTTGGCAAGATTTTATTATGGATGTGATGGGAGGATCAGTCAACCAAACCTCCTTCCACTCACCGTAGAGCAAGACCATGTGGCTCTGTGAGTGAGAAATACCAGGAAAAAAAAAATACAGATCTTGTACTACCTTCATACTCTCTAAAGAAGTTTTTCCCATTACCTCACATCTATACACACACACACTCACACACATACTTACTTCTAGTCACAATGCAAAGGGAAAAATTCTTATGAAAGTATAATTCATACATAAAATCTTTTTAATTTTACATGATCTATCATGATTTTAATAATAATTGCAAAAATAAAAATAAAATGCGAAAACCCTCTATTGCAATGAATAATCCATATTTGAAAGTTGTTACAAATTACAACATATATATATTTTTTTTATATTGTTTATGATAGGAACTGTGAGTACCTGCCCCCCATTAATCGGTGTTAGTCCGCTTTGGGGAGCCAGTCCCTCATGGTTTTGTCACGAAGGGGTGGGAGCTAAGGATTTTTGCCATGAAGTGATTGACACCTAGGCTCACCCGAGTCCCATATCGCCTAAGTAACCCTCCCACTCATGGTTTATAAGCTTCTGGAGCGACCATGAGTGTACCACTACTAAGCACAATTATTTTGTTTTTTCTTATTTATTTGTTCCTTTATTTATCTTGTTGCTCATATTTATTTGTATATGTACATATTGTTCTATTGTTTCATTTACTTGTTGAATATTTATATTCTTGTGGGTTGGGGAGGACTCATCAGCTTTAGGCATCTAGGAAAAACAATCTTGTTGTTCTTATTTATTTGTTCATATATCTATTGATCTATTTAGCTTGTTGTTCATCTATTTATCTTGTTTATCTATTTATCTTATTCTTCTATTTATTCTATTGCTCCTGTTTATCTTGTTGCTTTATTTATTCATCTTAATATATTGTTCTTCCCTCCCAATTATTTATTGCTCTCTCTCTCTCTCTCTCTCTCTTTCTCTCTCTCTCATAACTTAGATGGTAGGCCATGTGCGTGACCATTTTAGTTAGAAAATAAAGTTTTATCATAGATGGCTTTCTCTTAAATGGATTCTAAACCTTGTTCCCAAGCACAATATGAGTATGTTGCCTAGAGAATGGTGATTGCTTGCACTCCCATTTCATGTATTGGTAAAGAATCCATAAGGCGTGATCTGGCAAGATTAGAACTTATTTAATGAAAATTTTCTAAAAAATGGTTTCCAATAAACTTTACTTTTATTGTCTTGTCTTTACATTTCTTTAAATTACAAGTTCTTTATATTTATTGTCTACTCTTTAAATTTATTTAATTCCAGGTTCTTTATATTTATTGTTGTGTCTGTACATTTATTAAAATTCCAAACTCCTTATATTTATTGTCTTGACTTTACATTTCTTTAGATTCCAAACTACTTATATTTGTTGTCTTGACTTTACATTTCTTTAGATTCCAAGATCTTTATTTTTATTGTCTTGTCTTTGCATTTCTTTAAATTCCTAGCACTTTACTCTTATTGTCTTTAAATTCTATTAAATTTCAATCAATTTATTTTTACGTCTTATATTCAAATTCTTTTACTTCTAAAGCACGTTAGTTTCTTGTCTTTTAATTTCTAGCACCCTTATTCATTCTTGTTGCTCTCTATTCTTTCTCATGTTTAATGTTGCCATAAAATAAAAACTTGGGTAAATAAAGCTTTAAAAGTGTTTTTTTCTATTAAAAAAAAAGGATTCAAAGATTTTTCTTTAAAAAAAAGATCCTTTTTTCCCTCTTTCCGAAAATGATTTTCTTTTAAAAAGACTTTTTGAATAAGAAAAGTTTTGGATAAAAGAGGAATTAATTTTTCTACACCATGTTTTCTTCAAGAATGATAATAAACCATGAGATTTTTGGATCCAAACACTATTTCTCTAAAAATAAAACCCATGGAAACGTTTTTTAATCAATTCTTTTCTTAAGTTTTTTTTTTTTCAAAATTGGTTTTTTCACAAAAAGAAAAAACGTTTTCAATACAAACTTTCTTTTGTTATAAAAATCATGGGATTTTTAAATCCAAACCCTTTTTCTTTAAAAGAAAAACCCATGAAAATTTTTAAAATCAAATTTTCCCCAAAAATTGGCATCTTTACAAATTAAAAAAAAAAAATCATTTTCTTAAAACAAAAACCATGGGTATTTTCGAATCCACCTCTAAAAAATATGATTGGTTTTACTTAGACAATTTAATAAAATGAATATATGAATTACTTTTTTTTGTAAATTATAACATGTCTATTTGTAAAATTTACATTATAAATTTTATAGTATCCCTATTATCGATCAAACTTAAAAGACACTAAACACTAGAGGTGAGCAGAACCCAAATTCCACTGCAGCAACCAAGTCAACAAAACCGCACTGGAATTGGGGCCAACTGATGAAGTTGAGGCTAACGAAATGAGACTGGTGCTCTTTCTGACACCAGTTTCGTGCAAAGAACAAAGCAGAAAATCCAAAATCCCCCTCCCCCCCGCCCAACACACACACACAAACACACAAAAATATATATGGATAAAACAATCTCATTTCATTAGGGGTTATATATATATGAATTGCAGTCAAGAAGGAATAATTCCTTCTAAATATTATGAAAAATCCACTGAGAAACTGTTCTCTGCTAATGGTGCTCAAATGAAAATCAAATATAAATTAAATAATGCTCATGTTTGTCATGAAAATGTTTGTTTTAAAATTCCCTCTATTCTTATTAAAAACATGACATAAAGTGATTCTTGGTATCCCTTTCATAAACTCTTTATGGTGTATATATATATATATATAGAAATGGTATCTTTTTATGATAAGTTTACAAATGAAAGTCCCACATAAATAGTTGTTTTTAGTTGTCCATGTTAGAACTCTCTCTCTCTCTCTCTCTCTGCACTGAGCAGTGACTTGTGAGTCTTGATGTTTTTTTCCCCAGCATTTTGATTTTCGAGGGAGACTCAGAGAGGTCTCACTTTGAAATATTGCCCTTGTATTTTTTTTAGCATTTTTGTATTATTATTTTTTATTTTGTGTTGGGATCTATCTAGTTAGACTATGGCGATTTTGATCTACTACCTATTGGCTTTTGTTTTTTATTTTTATTTTTTATAGTACCCTACCTATGTTTGTTGTATTGGCTTATTTTTATGCGAGGTTTAACCATTTTTTGTATTAGTTTTTTTTTTTTTGGCCAAACCCAAAAAAGATCCAAATTAATTAAACACCAACCGCAAAAAAAACGTAGCACTATAGGTCAGAAAATCTACCCCAGGCGGCATGCAAAAGCTCCGATTATGGGGAAATCAACCCCATTGGTTCAGTGACAAATTTGGGGAAAAACAAAATCAACTTAACCATGCACACCCTACTAAACACCCTTGCAAGCGTACTCTTAATGTTGCCTTCCATGGCTCCTCTCCCTCACATATTTATAATTTATACGTTTGATAAAATATCATGATCTATAGATTCAAACCCTTAATTATGCATCACATCAATAAAACAGCTGCATGTTGGAAAGACTAAAAAACGTTTGTATGTAAAATTGTACAAAGAATTGCATTTGCATTGGAATGATGCTAGGATCACAATAAATTACACAACTTTTGCCACAACTCCATTTGTTGTGGCATTAGTTTTTTTCTTTACATAGACAAGAATAGAAGTACAAGTATAGTGCAGGTATAAAGTATGTGTAATATAACAAGAAGCTTAGGCCTCATATTCTCACAATCCCCCTCTCAAACTCATGTTGGGTTTATGCATGACCAATTTGAATTTAGAAACAAGATCACGCAAACAGCTTGGTGGAGTAGGTTTCGTGAAGATATCAGTTAACTAGTCTTGTGAGGAAACAAATGTAGATTCAGTGTCTTATAGCTGGTGATCAACTAAGTGATGATCAATCTCAAGATGTTTGATAGCTCGTGAAACATGTCATTATTGATTATTTGAATGACACTTCAATTGTCATATTAAACTAGCATTGCAATAGTGCAGTTAACCATGATATCTTGTAAGAATCAATGCAGCCAAAGAAGCTTGGTTGTGGTGAGTCTGACAGCTAGTGTTCAATATTTGGCTTCTATGTTGGAGCGAGCAATAACAATCTACTACTTGCTATGCCAATAAATGAGAAAGACCCCGAGTAGGGAGCAAAATCATGTGGTGGAACAACGATCCAAGAGATTCCTTGCCCAGTTGGCATCAATATATGCCTAAAATGTCAATGACAACTAGAATGTCAATGACAATTAGAAGGGAAGATGAAATCATGAAACAAGGTACCATTCAGATACCGAAGGGTCCTAAAATCAATAACATAGTGAGATGATCATGTCACTGCCATGAACTGATTAACAATGTGGATTTCACAGGAGATTGTGAGGTAAACAAAACTCAACACTAGCTGGCACGAAAGGGCTTTTAGCACATGTGAAACACATGAATGCTGTCTTCAAAGCAGGAAACGAAGTTTGCAACTACAAGTGTGTAATTGGGATTGAGATGATGCGTAAGGATGTGTGAGACACCAAGATGTCTAGGCATAGATGGGATCTCCATGGATCTAGATCTTTGGCGTGGGATCTGATGTTGATAGCAAATATGACGATGAAGGTTGATAAAGAACTAGGAATGTGCCCATGAAACCATTTTAAAATTTAAATATAGAGAGAAAGCAAAAATATGGAGAATCTACGTGATTTGACCACAGTGAAAAGCCCTTAGTAACTACATCTTTGCTATTCAAAATTTTATATGTTAGAAAAAATAAAACATTTTGATACTATGTTAGAAACAACAAAACATAGCATTGATATTATGTAAAAATAGAAATAAGAACACAAAATAATGTAGAGAGGGACCGGGAATTAATGTAGTACAACCCAACAACCCATGTCCTAACAAAAAGCTCTTGGTGGCTACATCTTTATCATAAGCTTTAATACCATCTTAGAAAAAGATAAAATATAACTTTGATAGCATGTTTAAAAAAGACAAAATATAGCTTGAACCTCTAATAGTGCATTACAAAGAAGTAAGAACCCAATATAGTTATATAATAGTGTATTACAAAGAAGTAAGAACCTAATATAGTTATATAGAGGAATAGATTAGGCTCAGTCAGTAACTTAAAACCACAGTCGGCCATAGTATTTTATAAAAATATGGTCTACCAATTTATACAAATATACTAGAATATAATATTATACCAAGAACCAGTTTGTGTGAATGTGTCAAAAATATGGTAGCAGCTCGACGTAGTACTTCTTTACCACAAGATGTAAAATAATTACAGAACTTCGTCTTTTGTAAATTACACGCTCTTGGTTTCTTTCTTTTTCGCTTCATTTGATAAATTGCGGCGGAATCATTGTCAGTTCTAGTTCCAATCTTATTTTACTAAAGCCTCAATGGCAAGGATGGATACAGAGGAAATCCAATCTTCCTCCCCTTTTCACAACTCAGGCACCTTGTTGGCCCAACCATTCTTCTAGATTTCAGCCGCTTACCAATAGCAGGCTGCCATGAGCTACAAGCAACATGATGGAGTTGAACTCAGCCATCATTTTGGCTTCCAGATCGTCGTTTATCCGACCTTGAAACATTGTTTGAACAATTAATTATCACCTCTTATCTTGTATATTCATAATTTAATCTCCAAATTTAAGCTTTTCAGCTGGATAAATCCCATTTGCTCTACCTCCCTTTTGTAATGAGGATTTCCCACCATTTGCTTTCAACATCTGACTAGATTTAATATTTGGTACCCCTCCTTTCTCGCTGCCACTTTTCCTGTCATACAAATCCAGGGAAGATCAAAAAAGGAAGCCTTTGTTAGATACCTAAGTACTAAGAAATACAATTAATTCAGCCAATACTAAAAACATTCATTCAAACCTGAGGTGGAACACGAGAAACATCAAGCCAAAAGCAGCAGTGCCGCTTACAACTGATTTCAGCAGTAGCCTTTTATGGGGCTTGCACTTTGGTGTTCCCTCACCAACATGCTTGGTTCTGTCTAAATCCTCGACTCCCAATGTAGTCGCCTTTCCATCTATTCTGTCATCCTAGGGAACAAGACAACATAAATTGACGAAAACTCACAAAATAACAATGAATGATAGTACACAATCTTTCGAAAAGTGATGAAAAGATGCCAAAACATAACATTTAAAAGTAAGCTTACTTGGCTGTACACCTTGTCCATTTGTTCTGAACAATAAAAAGGATCCTTCAGGGATGTACATGCTTGATGTCCCTTTTTATCTACATTTTCTGAACTTTCAATTTTTAAGCAGGAATCTTCATCCAATGTTGGTTCACTAGGGTTGGCAAGAATGACAGAATTATGGTGGACAGCAGAGTTATCCACAGTTACCATATCTGACATGCAATTAACTCGGCCTCCTATATCTCCAATTTTATCCTGGTTCTGTAAACAACTATCATATTCTATACTACTTAATTTTGAACACTTTTCACTCCCTTCATCAGCTACAGTATTGGGTGAAGCACTTGAATCATCATATGTTCCATCCAGGATATCATTGAGATAAACCCCCTGAGAGTATCCATCTCGCTGGTTCTTGGCATTAGGGTCCAAATTAACCACAATTGAACCAAACATCTTATCATTATCTCCAACAAAGGATTTCAGATCCTTGATCTGGAAAGCATCTCGTGAAGCTTTAGCTGGCATATGATGGAGAGTTTCCCCAAGTGAAACATCCTCTGAAACAGATACCAGAGAAGCTCCTTGACCAGCATTTTCATTCAATACCATAGCAGTTGCACATTTGCCTTTAAGATCCCATTTATGAAATTCAAGTGGAAAATGAGACTGACTTGGTAGCATGCAATCCACATTCTTCAAAGCATCTGAGTCTATTTGGGACAGTTTGTCTTCATCATATACATCTGAATGCACATGAGACATACAGACACCACTGTCATATAAAACAACATGATCTGGATGACCAGTCACATTTAATGGATCAGGGTACAGTGGCAAAAGCTTGGTAGAGGAGCCTTTATCCTCAAGTTCCATGCAAAAATGTGCCTTTTCAGAATCAGGTGTTAAACTGTCCACCTGGGTCTCATATTTTACAATGTCCTGCGATCTGTGTCCTCTAGCGGTTTTCTTGGCCAGGAAACCAGCCTTTTCATTCTGAAATTCAGGAAATTGGGCAATCTTGGAATCATCATCTGTATCAAATCGATCTTCCGAGTCCAAGTTTAGCACTGCATCTGACACAGAGCTCATGCTGGCAACAGATGATACTTCCACGCCATCAAACATGTCTGCAAGTCTCCTCTTAGGTTCAATTTCAAAAATTCTTGTGGTTGAGTTTGAGCAATGAGAATCAACACTTGAGGATGCATTCAGCACTCTGTCCTCACCATTATACAATACAGGGTCACTGCTGTCAGTTCCATGCAACTGATTAGCAAAATAACGACATGCTGGTGTATAGTCATTTATAGACTCCTCCATAATGAAAGTGCCATATCCCCGGCTGCAATTATAATAAAGAACATCCATTTCAGAAATTTCATTGCTATCTTTGACTTGACTTCTTATAGGAGAAACTCCATCACTTAAGTGGATCTGTGAATCGATGGAGGACGGAGATAATGAATTATTCAGCAGATGATCACATTCCCCACACTGTGTGCATAGAGATCCCACTGGTTTGGTCGTACATGGTGATTCCAATTGACATTGTGAATAATCAATCTTTTCTTGGTTTTGAATATCTACCTGCAACAAACATTTGGCCAAAGTACCATTTTTAACCATTGAAAATGCGCCCCCCATAATTTTCTAAATCAAAATTCATCTGGAATGCCATATCATAAGAGTGCTTAGTAGATGAGCCATCAATGTGAATTACCATATGATTAATTTCAGTGCCATTGGAATCCTCTGAATGCATGTCATAATTTCTTCTGAAGTTGGCAATTGTATGTTTCTACAGCAGAGGCATGAAGCATTAAAAATACAACAGACAGCAAGAATTATTAATAAATAGAAGCTCTAAACACAGTCTAGACTTCATGTTCTCTCTCCTCTAGCACATGCTGATTGGAAGATGAGAGCAACATTGACATACCTGTCTGAATTTCTCTCTGGAATCTTTATTCTTGTTTTCACTAGCAGAATTCAAAACGCTGAACTTAGGTAGCTCCCAGCTTCTCCTAATGCATCCAACCATATCCGTAGGCATAGCCACCGTATATGTGACAACGTCAAAATCTGGAACCTATCAAGATATTTCTTCACAGTCACTCTCTTAGTACTATAAATTCACTGTGGAATAAGATGCAAAACGCATTATGGGAAATATTTTTAACAATAAACTCCTTACATTTAAATGCTTAGACCTCGCTTTCCTAGAGAAGGAACGTATACACATACAAACTTTTCGAGTGTCTCTTTTCTCAACAACGTCTGATGGAGAGAAGAGATCAATGCCAGTCAATCCCAAAATTTTGCAGATCTACAAAGTTTAGAAGCAAATCATTAACCAATGAAGTGGAGTACTCTCAATTAACTGATACGTTTGGGTCATGAGACAACTATATGTATACTTGATCTGAATTAAAAATAATAATAAAGAGTTTTTAATTTTTTTTTCTCATTCCTCACAATCTTGAGTAAACTGATAAATTAGTTCAGTTTCCAGAGAGGTTGGGTCACTTCAATAAAAATATCATTAATTGGCAGAGATTTTAAAAAATCATTTAACTTTAAATACATTTGTAGTAGCAAATCCAACCAAGAAAACCCTCAAAATATGTTCAAGAAAATTAAGTTCAATGTGCATGCTTGAAATAGATAGTGGAGTTTTTTGTTTAGATAGGTGAGGAGATCATGCCCTATAATAGATACCCTCACATATTAACATATAAAATAAAAGTAAAATATAATCGTATAAAAAAAAGCCAGTGCAATTGTGGAAAATTTTGTGAGAAAGGATATTCCCACATCAACCTGAAGAGACATTCTCACTCTTCTCTTTGTCACAAGAACATTCGTCTTCCTTCTATACTCACCATCTCTTTAGTTGGGCCCATCTGTTGGGAAGCTGACTTGATTTCTTGATAGAAGTTATAAAGTTCAGAAAACGACCAACCAAAACTCAAGCTTTTATTACTTCAACTCAGTCTGGTATTGCCACTAGATGTTTTGGTTCTGGTCATCAAGTATGGGACAAAATATGTTAGTTCACCCCTAGGATTCACCAGAACCGGTTCAATCCTAATAGAGTTGCACCCCCATGGTTAGGGTGTCTTCTTCACACGTGTCTGTCACATGAACAGATTGAATCCACGCATGCATCAAAATGGAAGGATTTATAGATATCAAATGTGGTCATTCTTACAAAAGCAATTTTGTAGATCTTTAAGGGCTTAACTCACTGGTACTTAATATTTGATTTCATTCTTGTCCTGACCAAGAAGTTAGCTTTATTTCTGAGTTCCTGATCCCTATAGTATCAAATCGCCATATGTCTAGATTTATCAAAGTGCACTTGCATATGAGAAGGTCAATCTAGGTGCCAAATTTTGTTCAATTTCAAAATATTGACATGGATGGCACTATTATAGTTTTCTTTGTCTTTTTGCATCTCCCTTAGAGTCAGATAATAATGCTAACATGCATCTCCCTCAGAGTTAGCCCACTGATCTTGAGATAAGCATTAAACAGAGGCATCTCTATCACATTCCATATTATATCTCAATGAACTGTTGACATGGATACCTCTTACGTTTGAAATGTCCTAGTATTAGTAATATGGCTAAAAAAAAACATCTAAAGCAAATATACGTAGTTTTACTTATGACTCTCTCCATTCCAGTGTTAGTAACAGGGTGTAGCTGAGAGTCATCCAAAAAAAAACTTACTATAGGCCTCCTCATGAATCAAAAATTAATTTGATGTGCAGTTAGGCTCTCTCCCAGGGAGTAAATGCTTAAGATTCAGGTTGTCCACCCCAAGTTTGCAAATACAGAATTTTGAAATCAACTTTCTAGTTATGTAGGCTACACTGCCCAACCTATTGGAATATCACATTGTTCCCGCTATACATTGAGATTCGAGGATTGTAAAATCATGAAGGAATGAAAAATTAGAGCAACTTATAGAGCTAAGAAGAATCTTTTTCCCCCCTCAACTTCCTTCTAGTTCTTTAGTCTTCATTTTTACTTCTTTCCTTATATGAAGTTCTTATTTATTACTAGTTACAATTTGTACTATCATCTGCTATGCCTGCTTCATAAGGGCTGTATGAAAAGCACAATTAATAGTAGCAACGCACCAACGGGGAGAGAGAGAGAGACCAAACTAAGGTTAAATTGCTTCAATGCTCAAAACACTCACCATTTCATTTCATTAATCAATTTTCTGAACTCTTTAAAATCATACAACTATTGTTTCAATTTTCCTTCACATTCTTTATAAAAATAAATTTTGAATGGAAAAAATTGCAAAAGAACAGAAAATTAATCTTCCATGACCGCATTACAAGATGGCAAAGCTTACCTTCAAAAATGAGTCGACATTGGAATAAGGCATATACCTCCCACTGCTCTTCTTAGAAGCAAATGGCTCATTTATATATGCTTTTACATGTCTTAGCTCCCTATGATTTGTCAACAACATCTTCCACACTACTTTTGACACTTCAAACCTATAAAACCAAAAGGAAAAGAAAGAAAAAAATGAAGTCTTTAAACAACATATAAATAGTATCTCAAGATAGGCAATAAAAAAATTAAAAAGTTATCCATTCATCAGCTATCAGTTATACTTTCAAATCTATATTTACAATAGCTATATTATTTCATCATTGTCAATCTTCACATCCTGGACAACATTACTTGACTACTTCTGCACCAATTTTTCTGAGTTTTCCCGTCTTCTTGGAATTTGGTCTTAATCCTATTGTGTTTCACCACAAATTAAAGTTTACAGTTTAATGTCCATTTCCGAATTGATACATAAGAGAGGTAAAAAGGACATACAGCAATTCCCCATCAGCAAGTAAATCAGAAACAGTCATCTGTTCCTCCAATCTTATCTGCAAGACTTCCCCAAGCCATATTCTTGTTTGAGTCTGTATGAAACCACAAAAGTAAACTATCAACAAAAAGACAACTACAGTGTTAAGAAAAACCACAAGCTATGCATTTTTTTTTTTTTTTTAGTGTCATTAGCGATACTAAATTTTTACTACATAAACCTTACAAAATAATACGCCAATTTACGAACACGGTACAATAATAATAATAATCAATAAATTCTTTTTTTTTTACTAATTTGTTGAAATGTCACCAATCACAATCATTGCACAATTTAGTTTGTAGACCTTTTGCGCGAGTATTGAACCCACGACCTCACCTGTATCTCAAAAAGGAAACCACCATACATGCACTATTTGAAATGAAAAAAAAAAAACACACTATAATATGGGTTTAGCCCAGAAATGAATATAATTAAACAACAGATTATGTACTTATCAGTTTTAATCCTAATGACTGTAACTAGTGTTTATATCCAAACCACACCAATCTTTACAATTTACAAAAGCAACAGTTAATAAAATCTTTTAAATCAATATCAATATCATCATCATCATCCATCTACCATTCTTTTTGTTTGGTTTAACACTAACTATTTTGAAGAAAGTAAATTTAAAAGCTGATTCAAGACAAGTAGTTGTTGACTCGTATTGTATGTATAATATAAACCTCCATTAATAAATAAATAAACAAATAAACAAATATGAATATTAGTTTTTTTATTACCTGGAGGAACACATCGTCTAGCTCGCGAAAGCTCGATGAAGAAGAAGAAGAAGATGGTGAAGAAGAAAAAGAAGAAGAAGAAGAAGAAGAAGAAGATAGGTCCATAGATACGCCGTCGTTTCCGGCTTCCCGCCAAAATGATTATCAAATAGTACTCACACTCACACTCCTCCTAAATGAAAATGAGTCTTCACTCTTTGTTCAGGAGAGAGTATGGAGTATGAAGTTTATTACAACTTTTAAAGCAAAAGGAGGCCTTTTTTTCTTTTCTTTTTTTTGGATGGATTTAAAAAAAGAGCTATCTTTGACTAAATCAAAATGTGTGTTTGGCTTTTTGGCATTTTCAATTTCAACAACTATTCTGTCAAGCCGTAAATGCAGACGTAGCGGGGATTCTGTAACTTTTTGTATTTTCTCTCTGTTTTTTTAAATGTTAGTCTTTGTCACAAATATTTGGAATTGGAAATTCCATTTTTGTACATAATCCACGTCTCCATATTTGGAGTTTTAAAGACACAATTCAGCGGTGAATTTGTCTCACTAAAATATTTAAATCTACGTGTGCAAATCATAGTAAGACATTGACGAAAAATAGCACGTCTTGTGATGATATCTCCATATTAGCCCCTTTTTAATGGTAATCTGATTATATAATATATTAAAAAACTATCTTAAAAACTCTGTATACTAATTTCGTGTTCCTGTGTTCTTATAAGTATTAGCTTGTAACTTATGCATATACATTGATATACTTACAGATATACAATAAGATGCATAATATAATTCCTATATATATATATATAGGATCCAGTTAATGTGTGCCCTACATTAAGCTTTCTATTTTTGGAAACATTTTCTCGGGAATTAAAAAAGCTGTCATTACTTTTTCAATTCTCGAGAAATTTTTTTCCAAAAATGAAAATTAATGTGTGCCCTAAGGGCACACATTAGTAAAATCCATATATATATATATAATTTAAATACTATTGATAGTCATTTTTATATTTTGTTAATTCTTTAAAAAAAAATTTAAGGATATTATTATGTATAAAATGTAAATTGTCCATGTTTTTTTTTAAATTATTGTGAAGCACTTTTTTTTATGATTCATTTACTCTAAACTCTCTGGTTTTCGTCCTTAATAACTTATTTGGATGAATATTTATAATATAATCTCACATCTAATTCTAAAATTAAGAAATAAAACTCTTTAAGAATAAATAATTTAGAACATGTGACGCAAAATTGGAATTCTAATTTGGAATTCAAATTTAAGTTTATCTCAGCTTCACCTATTATATATATATATATATATATAGATTACTAATTCCTAAAAAAAATATATATATCTCTATTAAAAATAGAATTACAATACAAAATTTAGATTCAAGTTATTGGATATTATATTGTCTTGGTCTTTAATTAATGTAAACATTGTTGAATTTAGTTAAAAGGACATTCACATTTAAAAATATATACCTAAAATTAATATTACTTTAATTCGGTTTCTATTATGAGAAAGCTTATAGGTACAACAGATGCTTACAATAACCTGAGTTTGAGTTATAGAATTATAGTAGATAAACACTCAAAATTAATCAAAAATCAGTAAAAATTGAAAACTGATAGCAAAATCTATACGTATCAATTTTTAAAATCATGGTGATAGGAGATGAAGCTCTTTAAGTATTAACAATATAACATTATAATAGTTCATTAAAAAAACCATTATATAAAGAAATTAATGAAAATAAAAATATCTGAAAATAATCTATAAAATTATGATAACAGTGTTTCTCAAAATTTGGTGTACATGTCGGCACTTTACATATGAAGTATTGAATTTCTTTGATATAAATTTGATAACTTTTTAAATTTTAAAATGATAAAATTACAAAATTTTAAAATTTCATGCGTGAAAAACGAATTTCAAGTTGTCAAACCCATGTGAATTTAAAATTTTCCGTATTTCTGCGCATTTTACTGAGAGTGTTGCGTGGGGATTTCAGATTTGGGAGAATTTAAGACACTCACACTGCAGCCTGCATGTGATGCCCTACTCTCTTTGAAAATTGATGCCACGCCAATACGCCATTACTTTCTCTAGTCTCTACTATTTTTTCTTTTCTTTTTCCTTATCGTTTGAAAAAAATAAAATTAAAAAAAGGTTTGCACATTCATCACTTCATTGCCTCATGCCATTTAAATTCCCACATGGCAATTATGGCATGAGACAATCCAATAAATTTGTTATTAATTGAATTCACAATTCTCAGACTCCTAAATAGGATAGATTAAATAAAATTTCTATTATTAAGTCATCTTTCAAACTATTGTCTCGTACCATTTAAACTCCCACGATACATTATAACATGAAACAATTCAAAAATTGGTGAGCCTTGTTATTATTAGAAGATTTGGGATTGTTTGCTAAGAAATTTATAGTATCATTGTTTAACTATTGTGGAAATATATATAAGTGAAAAAATATTATGAAAATACGTATTATAGTGTTTAAATACTAAAAACTATTATTTAAACAATAACATCAAATAGGCGAAGTTTAAACTCAGAATTCCCGAACTCGGAAATATTACTAGAAAGTCTAGAATTAGCACCTGCCCCGGTTAGTATTGGTGATCAGGTAGTAGAATATGGCGTACCTAGTAGAGTAGTGGTGCCTGCCTAAGCCTTTGCCCACGCTCTAGGGCCCTTACTTTTCCCAACCAAACTTTCTCCTGTTTGGTGGGCCTTTTATTCATACTTACTTAACTTCATGCTTGCTTCTTAATAATCGTGTTCATGTATAGTAAAAATAAAGTTAATAATTATGTTTGAATTTTTCAAAAGAAGATTACTATTTTCTTATCTTAATACATCATACTCATACATCCACCATTGATGAATCATTTGACTTTGAGTGATTTATACTGACACAGTACTTTTGAAGGTGCAAGCATTCAAAAATAAATGAAGATTTATGACATGTCCACATGGTAGCTAATTATAAGATTAAATTAGATGTAAATAAATTGAACTATTTTATCTTTGTGCTTCATATAAATAATTTATCTAAAAATAATGGTACTATCACTTATTCCGGGCAATAAAAGGGAATAAAGTGTAAGTTTGTAGAATGAAACCTATTGATAACATGTATAATCGAGTTGAAAATAGTTTTGTTTTCCTTGTATAAGTTCGATTTTTAAACATTTCGAAGAATGGATTTGATTTTCTCAATTAATATCTTCCTTTCTTTTCTTTTTTTGTTGAGAAATTGATTAGTATATCTTAGTACATCAATTTAATGACGATGATTTTGACATCTTTTTTTTATTTATGATTTTATAGTTAGGGCTTAGGAGAGAGAGAATTTAAACCTTAAACATTACTATTGAAAATACCAACAAAACATAATTAAATCACAAAACTCTTGGCAATTTAATATTCAAATTATTAGTTACTAGTGTTTTCAAAAAAAAAAAAAATTATTAGTTACTAGTGGTAGATTATATTCTCCTCTTACATAAATATGGATCTATAAGTGAGACTCAGATATAATATTCATATTTTTGTAAAATTATGGTGTACTTAATACAACTGATACACTAAATAATTTCACGAATAATCATAAAATTAATACTTAATAGTTTAAACTTATGTTTTAGTTAGCTTAATCAGTAAAATTTCTTGTTATTATCTAACAAATTTGGGATTCGAACTTCGCTTACATCACATCTCAATCTTGGCATGATGAGAAAAAGCAATTATCCTAAAGCAGACAGAAACATGAACATTATAAAATGAAACTCTATCCTATTTATATAATAATTTAGTTAATTCTTACTGGCTACAACTTGCCTCAAGATGCCAAAGAAGTCATTTTATTCTAGTTTTGCTGGCCTGGCCCTTTTTAGCCATAGCCTTCATAATGTCCTCGTGGCAGACTCTGGTAAGCAGAAAGAAGCTGGGAATAAAGAAAATCAGCATATTTAGATAAGCCCCACTACTCTGTCTCTATCTAATTCCTACGATTTATTTTTTAATTGTCTTTTTCTCATCAAGCTTTGTATTTAATTTCAGTTTGATTATGACTCCCATTGCTGTGTGGATGAAGCTGATTTGTTTTTGTTGGTAGATTGAGTGGACAGGAAAACGACGTCGAATACGCAAGACCATATACCGAGGCTGCGTGCCACGTCACGTCGTCATCTAACTTGTTAAGAAATCCGAATAGCTAGAGCTCTGTTTCTGTATTGACCTCAAAGCATGGATATTTCACGTTACATCCTCACTCCTACACGTAGTACCTTCTTGGCCAATGGCCACTAGCCCATCATTCCCATCAACCCCTTCTTTTTTTATTTTATAATAAGGGAAGAATATTCGAATTTATATACTTTGAAAAATGGAAAAAGTTGATGTAGCATTGATATGTTAAAAAAAAAATTTTAAAACTTATTTTTTATAATTTTTTATATTGTTCATAAAAGTGATATTAAGATTTTTCTAAAATAATTTATTAATAAATATTCTAAGAACACTTGTTAACCGGACCCTTGAAAGATATCATTTTTTTTGTTTTGCAGTAAAATGTTTTACAAAAAATACTTTCAACATTTTATTGTGTTTATTTTATAATAATAAAATTTAGTCAAATTTGAAAATGTTTTCAATTGACCGTAAAATCCTTTGTAAAATATTGTAAAATAATTTTATTTTAAAATTTTGGTAAAATATTTTACAAAAACACACCATGGCTCTTTCCCCTCATTTTTATTTTT
This sequence comes from Quercus lobata, assembly GCF_001633185.2. Classification (NCBI taxonomy): domain Eukaryota; kingdom Viridiplantae; phylum Streptophyta; class Magnoliopsida; order Fagales; family Fagaceae; genus Quercus; species Quercus lobata. The sequence continues at coordinate 40,178,478 of NC_044913.1, read as the reverse complement.
TATTTTGTATAATAAGGGGAGAATATGGATTTTGAATTCATCTTCTTGGACAATTGAAAAATTATCATTAACACTCCATTTGTTTCACTATAAAATGTTTTGTGCATTTCACCATATTTATTTTATTGTAAAATTTGGTTAAATGGACCGAAAATTCTTTGTTAAATTTTTTAACTTTAAAAACCTAGTAAAACATTTTACAAAAAAACAAAATGACTCTCCCCCCTCATCTGATGGCTAGGCAGCTGATTCAATAGTCAATGCCAGCAGTTCAGTTGTTAGAGCAAACAATCTGATTCCTAGATCTTAGGCACCAATGGCTCAGGTTTTTGTGCTTTATACTTGAAAATTTGTACATGTCACAACAAACACCTAAAAATATTTTCCATATAAGATTTTTGACATAAAATATTTTACAATGAAACAAAATTCTTGAAATCTTGATAATTTTAGATTGAATAATTTGATATTTCAAAATAATTTTGATATTGTTCAACAATTTTTATTATATATCAAAATTATTTAAAATAAGACTAATATATAGTTTTTGTATTTAAAATTCATCAAAATCTAATTTTTCTTTAAAATTTAAAATTTTCAATCTCTTTTTATTAAATAACTAAGGTTTAAATTCTATCTCCCTTATTTATTGTAATAATCGAATTATCAAATAAAATTAAAAGATGATAATGACATCTTTTTGTCTATCTTCTACTGAAAGTTCGTTTATGACAAATCAACGAAATAACAAAACAAAAAAAATGAAAAAAAAAAAAAAAAAATCAATGTGTCCCAAATTCAAAGAATGAAAATGGAATTTGAACCATTAAAATTAATGTCCCAAATTCAAAGAAGTATCTTTAAATATAAAAACAAGCATGGAGTTCATAAAAAGTGGTAAAGACTAAAGAGTGTTTTGCTAGTTTAGCTTTTGAAATTGAAATTTTTTTTTTTTTTTTTTTTTTTTTTTTTATAAATTGTAGTCTTCTTAAAAAGATAAAAAAGAAGTTTGCTTTTGAAAGTGGAAACTTTGAAGTGTACGCATTATATAGTTCATTATAACAATCCAACCACCATTTCAGTGGTAAAAAGAATCAATATAAACTTCAATCACGATCTTCTTCCTTTTTTGCTGAGAAACTTCAATCACGAACAAAATACACAGGATGTAGCTTTTTATTTATTAATATTACACAACACAATGATTTTTTAATAGATTTACATTTTAAAAAATCTGTCATTGGATTTGATTACAAGCTATCATCATGCTTACCATGCCATATTTTGTATTAATCAAATATTATTTATTGTTCACCACTCATGATTTTGTAAAATATCAATACCCCAAAATAACTTAAATTTAAACTATATATACTTATATATATATATATATATATATATTAATCTCTATCTCTAGTTATCTTAAAATTTTGCAAACATAAAAAAAAAAAAATATATATATATATATATATGTAACTCATAAGTGAATTTATCAAAATGCACATCTAGTAAAAAAATCATTAAGCAGTTTTGTCAATAGTGACATTCGATATAACTTGAGTCCAATTTGAAACAGTGAACAGTATCATCTATATTAATATGAGACATCATTTCATCCCAAAGGTGTTGCACCAAAAGCATCGTTCTGCGTACAACGTATTAAGGGATTGCAGTATGAAGCCAAATTACTGGACATAGCTCTAGTTCTTAGTAATTTCCTCTTGCACAAAAAAATATGCATCTGTTTCACAATTTTACAATAGAACACGCATAACATGACCTGCTTTAATTATCACATTTGCAGTGTTCTCCGTATGATTTGGGCTGAATTATTTTTTCAACAATTATCAGATGTTGGAATCAAGCCCTCAGTTAACCTCATGATCCTAATATGTTTGCTTCCATAAAATCAGCATAACCTCAGATCTTAGAGCGCTTTAAGTAGACCAAAACACCGATGCTTGTTAAAACAACTGCGCCTGCCAAAATTCCGAAGTGAAGAGTCATCCCACCATATCCGTTCACGGTAGAACTACCTGACTCTGGTTTTGTCAACTGGCTTGAATCAGAAGAGTCCAGATGCAACCTTAAAACCTGAGACAGAAAACTTGGTCAAAATCTAAAAAGATACAACACTAATCAAGAACTACATGCCAAAAAATTGTTCTAAAAAATAAACCATATTGGTGTCTCAAGAAAATCCTAGCCTCTTCACAAAGAGATCTTACTTTAAACTATCGGTAACTCTAGCAACTAATGCATGTTAAACAAAGGTGGTTTCAACCAAAAAAAAAGTTCTTATAAAAAATGAAGTACCTTCAAACACTGAAATGCCAAGTGGAAACTCAAGGATAAAAAATGAATCAAGCAAAAAAAAAAAAAAAAAAAGAGGCATCAAGCATTGATACTTGATAGAAGTCAGTTCATTTTTCATAGAGAAGTCCACAAATTCAAAAGCAAAAGGATCAGTTCCAAACAGCAAAGTCACCAAGAGCCTTATTAGCACAATTGGCACTTCCTAGTGTTTCCATCAAAGAAGTCCACGATTCAAAACCCACCTCCCCCATTATAACTATCGAATTATCCAAAATAAAATATATAAATTAAAAAAAAAAATAAATAAAAGATCCAGACAGTAAAGTCAACACAAGCCAAAACCATCACCTTCTGTCCAACTAATCTAGCATGACTGATAGCAGCAACAAGATCACTATCGGTTGCAAGTAGAACTCTATCACCATCATCATCTTCATACTAAGAAAAACAAAAATACATAAATTAATGAATTAACAAATTAAAAACTCCTAAAACATAAAGAAAAGCAGAGCAAAACAAAATAACTTTGGAAGCTCACCAAAAGCTGAGGATGATCTGTGTGAATACCAGCACCAATCCTTTGCACTACAGCAGATACCAACTCATCCAAATTTTCCGCAGCTGAAGAAAAACCAGAAGCAAAACCAACATGTTATTTTTGGGTACAGTAGGATAGCATTTCCAACATACTCCTGGTGTTCAAAAGACTAAAAAAGAAATCAAAATCTCAATAAAGCTTTTTTGCTTAAAGTGAAAAATGCAGCTTTTAAAAGCACAAGATTCATTTACTACCCACACCCCCCCCCCCCCCTCCTCTTCCATTTTGCACCACCAATATGCATTTGCCTAGCCCCAAATTCCAACATAACCACCAGGACTGTCACTATGCAACCTATATATAGCATCAGATATATATATAAACAACACAAGCATGTCTACAAATAATATATCTCTGCCATCACCAACTTCACTATCAAACCTATTGCGCGCATTCTCAACAAACAATTTCACACCTTTGTGTTGATTCCATCCTCGAGCATTCCTCAACAACCAATTGTACCATTGTGTCAGCTCCATTGGTCCAAAACACCCAACTACTACTGTTACACTACCATCAGTCCATGCTACCATGATCCATGAATACCCTCATACCACCACACTCTCCCCATGAACATCCTCATCCTCTTGCTATATTTCCTACCACCACCAACCCCTCCCACACAAAGCAAAAATAAATAAATAAAAATCCCAACTACTTCATATTTCTACTATCCCAATAAAGGCGTCCATTTTGAAAACATGCAAAATTTAAGGAACAAAGAACTAAAATCATTCCATAATCCATGAACTTATCCGATATTTATATCCCAAAATTACAATTATAAATTTTAAAATGGAACAAGATTAGTTTAAAAAAAAAGGATATCGTCAAAAGTGAAACAAAAGGAATCTTTAGAATTTTGTCGATAGGAATATTTTGGGATATTTAAAGGAAAAATGACCTATTATTATTGGACAAGGGGAACAAAACAGGAGAGAGAGAGAGAGAGAGAGAGAGAGATGAAAAGAACTTATCTTTTGGAATACGTGCACACACACACACACACATGAAAGATTAGAAAACATATTTTTTCAAATTCATCAAAATCTTTTTCTCAATTCAAATCTAGCTAATAGTGGGACATCTTGCATTCTCACCTCTTCAAATACTTTTAGAAATCATTCTGTAAGATGCTTACACTTTTAGTGTTAGAATATACTCCCTCCATCCCACATAATGTGTCTTCTTTGCCATTGTCTATCCCATATAAAAGAAGTTTAAAATTCATACTTCCCCTTTCTCCTTACACTTTGGAATTTTTACCCTTCTCATCAAACAACTAATAACACATAATTTTGCAACATACAAATCGTTTGAATTGTCAAAGCACTAAGTGCTATCCTTCACGTGTGTTTTTTGTTTTTCAAAGAAGACAATTGTAATAGGATGAAAAAAGTATCCAAGTACAAAAGGGAATTCAGATCTCATGAAATTGCAAAGATCCTGTCCTCAACCACTTACCACAATTCACTCGATGTACACGACCCTTTAGATCCTCAAATTTGAAGGCAAATGAATTTCCAAGACCAAGAGATGGATAGCTACCAAGCTTCCCTTGCTCTGCCCCATCAGAAGCCATAAATCCAGACATTTCACTGTAAACAACATCCAGCAGGATTAGTAACCAGCCAGATAACAGATAACCAAAATAACAGCATAGCCAAGGGAGCAAAAGGGATACCTATGAGTATCATAATCATCAGGTGGCTCTAATGCAAGTGCTGAATCCCAGAACTTTTGCATCAAGGTGCCTGCCACATCATTAACAGCTCCAGAGCTGCCATCAACCTAATGGTCATAAAACAGATTAGTATTACAATTTTATCATACTCTAAATATAATTAAATGAAAAAGATACAAAAACACAAATAAGTTCCTAATGTCATGGCTTCCCGCACTTTTATGTTCATGGCTATTCTTTTCAGGCCTGAAGAACTTAGTGAGTTTGATTTGGGGCAATTTGCACTCCCTTGCTGATGCTGACATAACTTACCAATTCAATTGAAGTAATCCAATTTTGTAGGGGTAAAGCCTCATCAATATGTTCCTTCAATATTCACTAAGACACCAACCATTTGATAAAAATGACAAACTTGCCCAAGTTAAAGGACTTAGTTACTCAATGAGAACTCTTAAAAGACCCAATTGAAATTTTGCTACAATTATAAGGGCCAAACCTTAGGTCAGACGATATTTTTAAGATAAAATTACATTGAACTAGCCAATACCTTTGCATTTTATATAATCAATATTAAAAGAGTGAGAAACTTAAAACGCTTCATTTTATTCTGGAAAATAGATATTCTAAGCATGCAACTGTAGCGTTAGGAATTGAATACTTTACCATGGAGATTGCCGCTTGGGTTATCTGTAGGACATCAACACAAGACACGACACCTCCATCTGCACAAGAGATGTATCAATATTCTAATAATAAAATACTTGTCAATAATAAATTTGCTATACTTGGTTTAAGATCTGGGATTAAAAAATGCTCCTAAACACCAAGGGATAACACCATCAGCTGAGGACTATGTCTCATAAGGCAGAGGTCAATAATTTAAATCTCTCCTTCCCCCACCCCTCAGAGCCAAAACAATTAACCAAAAAACAAAAGCCAATGCTCACCTTTGTCTAAAACCGGAAGATGTAAAAACTTCCCATCATGCATTATATGCAGAGCATCAAGAATTGTTGTCTCTAAAGTTGCACATTCCGGATTTGGTGTCATTACCTTGAGATTTATATTAGACAAAGATGAGAGCAAAAGAAAAACACCAATCACAACAACATCAGCAGTGAGATCACACTAATGTCAGAAGCTCTTAAAAAAAATGTGCTAATTGCACATTGAAAAATAAGAAGCATATAGGATTTTCACTGAACCTTTTCCACCAGAGTCAATTCAGGAGAGAGATTTTGTGCAACCACTCGCATAAGGATATCCTTCGAACTGTAATACAGTGGTATCACAAAACCATAAGCAAACACTAACTGATATTCAAAGACACATTAAATTTCACCCAAAAGCTATAATGCAAGGAAACAGGTGTGAGTGATCTGTTTCAACATAAACACAAGTAGTTGGACATCACAACTCCTGATTGTAAACACAGACATACCATATATGCTTCTTTTTTGTGAAATAATCATATATAATTATGTAAATTTTATTTTCAGATAGAACTAGAGACATCTAATGCCCCCAAAATACAGAATATATGCCACAAAAGATAAATTCTACTAAGGAAAGAGTAATACGTCAGTATCCCCTGAATCTTGTTCCCCATCATAATGACAACCGAATTTACCCGCAACTCCCGCATCTTTTTTGCAGCAACACATATAGGATCTGATTGTGATACAATTGGAACCCTGAAAACATATAAAGCTACAAAATTTGGTAATGCTACAAGATCAGAATATAATTCTATTCCTTAGTGAACAGACTCATAAGCAAGTAAAGTTTAATAAAGTACTTCGCATTTTCTGCAATGATAGTTGACAAGGAAGGCTTGAACATCCGATCCCTCAATGTCTCTATAAATGCATGTGGAGCTGAAACAGATGATAAACAGGAAAGTTAAATTTCTGTGACAGATATGATTTTTAGTAACCAAAATAAAGAGAATACACTGCAGTAGTTCTGGTAAGAAAAGTTGAAGTCTTCTAAACATTAAAGGGCTGCACTTTGGCCAAAGTCATTAGATTCTGATAATGAAGACTTCTCTATCTTTACATGATTAAAGTAACGCTCATCACCTGAATGCAGGTCAATATTAGAAAGGTCGCCCAAAAAAAGGCAGCAACAGTTTATGCAAGCAATTACAAGGAGCCACAATTGTATCTTAATCCTTTGGGTGTATAGCGCTTATGTGGTTAGTGGTTTTCTTGAATTGTGACAAATGGCATCAAAGCCAACCTAGTAACACCATGTGGTTGAGGCCACTACAGCACAATGTGGGCCTTGATGAAGACATTATAAATTTAAGTGGGGCAGATTGTAATACCCGAAATTGAATGGATTTGATTGGTTAAGTGTGTGTTGTAAAGGCATGTGCTGGGACCAACTTTTGCAATTAAGAAAACCACAAATCTAATGAAAGGCATTAAGGGGGATTAGGACTATAATTGGTTGTATAACAAACCTTTGATCAAACAAATCCCTAATCAAATAAGGAATACTTTTTTTAATAAGTAAGCTACATAGATAACAATCAAATAAGGAATACTGTCGAGGACAATTTTATATGGTGATATTAATATTATCAAGAAAATCAAAAATATTCATCCAACCATCCATGATATGTAAAATATGTTTTTATTTTTATTTTTTTGATAAGTAAGAAGTTTATTGATATCAAAAAAGGAACACCCTAGTACATAGGAAGTGTACAAGGGGTTAAACAATTCAAGAACAAAAATTACAAGAATCTAGGAAATCAAGAAAAGAAAAAAAAAAAAATGATTGGTTTCGCAAAGCAGCCAACCAATCCATTAAAGTTCTAAAGAAAAATAACTTCAGGTCTGGTATGGATCTCTCATTATCTTCAAAGCACCTATTATTTCTCTCCCTCCAAATAAACCACAATAAGCAATGAGGAACAATCAAGTGAATCTACCATATATACCCATTTCAATGACGACCAAATCTACTTTGCCAACATGTTAGAAGCCCCACTAGAGATTGCGGCATAACCCAGCTTACTCCAAACAAACCAAACGCCATAGACTACAAATCCATAGCAACCGGACAATGAAGAAAAAGATGATCAACCGATTCACCATTACACTTGCACATGTAGCACCAATCCAATATCCAAACTTTCCTTTTTCATAAATTGTCAATCATTAAGCATTTATCTAAAGCAATAGTCCGACCATAAAAAGCTACTTGGGAAGGAATCTTCTGTTTCTAAATACACTTTTCCAAGGAAAACAATAGTCATTGGAGCCCACTAAAAGACTATAATAATCCTTAACCACGAAACCCTTCCCTCTATCCTCGCCAATTCCCTTCACTGAAGCACCATATATGGTATCCATGAAACTCGATAATGCCTCTAATTCCCAAGCATGCACACCCCTAAAGAAACTTACATCCCAAAAGATAACTCCATTAGCAAACTTCATAAGCTCAGCCACACTAGCCTCTTTATCTCGGTAAAATCTAAACAATGCAGGATAGCTGACTGCAAGAGGTGTCTCACCACACCAACGGTTTTGCCAAAACTTCACCCTAGACCCATCCCCAATATCATATAGAATGTGGCGAGAAAAATAAGGTCATCCCCGACTAATATATTTCCACAAGCCAACACCATATGGACCATTAACAAACCTAGTACACCAGCCACCCCATCCACAGCCATATTTCATCTCCATCACTTGCCTCCAAAGGGCATCCTTCTCCATCCCAAATCTCCATAGCCACTTCCAAAGCAAAGCTTCATTAAAAAGTCTCACATTCCTAATCCCCAAGCCACCAGAAGAAATGGGAGTACAAAAAGTAGCCTATTTAACCAAATGAAATTTTGGTTTGTCACCAATGCCACCCCATAAGAAATTCCGCCGAAATTTCTCAATTCAGTTAGCCACAGCAACAGGTATAGGAAATAAAGATAGAAACTAAGTGGGTAAATTAGATAGAGTGCTTTTAACTAAAGTGACTCTACCTCCCTTCGATAAGTACAAACGTTCCATCCTGCTAGTCTCCGTTCTATCTTCTCCAAAATTGGGTTCCATATTGTCTTATCCTTGAATTTAGCTCCCAAAGGAAGACCCAAATAATTCATTGGAAGAGTACCTTGTTTACAGCCAAGGACACTCAACAATAAGTCAAAATTATGCACCAAACCAATAGGAACCAACTCTGACTTGCCCAAATTTATCTTTATACCAAAGACCGCCTCAAACCAAATGTATATAGTTTATTCAAGTAGTGAACTCAATAGAGATTTTTCAAGGATTATGCCCCACACATATTTTTCAGGGAAAAGAGTCTTAATGGTAGCCCCCAAAAGGGAAAGAAAAATAATTACTGGAAAAAGGATTAGGGTTCACTATCCTATCCTTTGTGATTTAGTTGACTAGCTGCATGACGTTTACAAGAAGTATGGAAAATTAAAAGTGAAAATTTCTAGAAAGTGAATGTATAAGACCAGTGAATCAGGTGATTTCCATTCAAATTTGTCCCATTCCAGTCTCAATTACCAATAAATCCACATAGAAATTTGCTTTAAAACTTATGTTTTTTAGGTACTAGAATTCTAATGAGCGTTTTATGCCCATTACTAGTAGCAAAAATCTCAATTAATCTTGCAGGTTATTTGGCCATGACCTAAGCAAGTGTGAACATTAAATATAACTTTTTAGTTTCATGTCCAAACATATAAAGGTTTACTCCAAGCTTATCCCAAAGTGGGCTCCTATGAGGGGTGGCTTGGGTGTGGCCCAACCCTTCACATCTTTTGCATGAAGAGGCCTCTCAAGACTCGAACTTGCACACTTGCACTTGACAGCCCAAGATATAACCGTTGCAGCAGACTATGGCCCCTTTACATGTCAAAAACATCAAACACAAATTCTATAAAACAGGTTTAACCATTAAGTACCTAAATTTGCAAGCCAGGTGCTTATACAACCTTTTGCAAAAAGGTAGAGTACACTCATACTAATAAAATTAAATATTAAAAAATATTATAAAGCATAAGAACTTCCATTCCAAACAACCCCCCCCCCCACCAAAAAAAAAAGCAAACACATCAAACCATTTATTTTAATGAAAAGAGTTTTTCGGTAATTTTTCTATATTTGATTGTGACCCTAAAAAATAATTATATGAACCAAACTTTCAATAAAAACATGAACATTACATAGACAAGAAAATCAACCTAATTTTTATTGTTTTGAATACATATTTACTAGTTCAAAAACATTTTTTATATATACACACACACATAACCATAAGAAATAGATCAACATACCAAAACAGAAAATGCTTGAACTCTGGCAGTTTCAATCCTAAAAAAGTGGAAAATGTTTTCCAACCAAAACCCGTTGTTTTCTATTGACCAGAGTTTTCTACCATACCAAACACAAGAAAATGTGGCTTCGACCAAAACAAACAAAGCATTAAAATTAAGGTTAAACGTTATTTATAACTTAAAACAACAATACCCGTTGCAAGTGATTAATACAGGAATGCATGAGTGTATTATAAATGCTATTTCAGCGACTAGTACATGCATGAGTGTTTTATAAATGTTATTTTAGCTACTAGTACATGCAAATTTGACAACTAACCAGAAAAATTGCTTCCCCACTGGCGCTCCACCCCTTCAACTGCAGCAGCAATTGCACTACCCTGTTCGGCAGCCTTCTCCATTCTAGATATGGCATCATAAAGGCACTTTGTAATATCTAGCAAGGCAATTACTTCACCATTTTCTACAACTGGTAGGTGTCTGAATTTGCCTGTTAACCAAAACTGAGATTACAAATAGAAGAAAATAGTACATATACAAAGAAAATAAGATGTACAAAAAAACAAGATGAGAAACAACGCAAGGAAAATTTGCATTGTCTTACCATCAAAACACTTTAACAATCAAGTGACAGTATAAAAAATAAAATCAGATCATGGTTATAAGGACGTCAATGTGATGGAACAGTCCAAACAAATGTTGCATTAACTAAAATAAACACACATTTTAGTGTTCCAAAAAAAACTCCAGAAAATGTGTTCACACCTAACATACCAAAAATCAAATAGAAAAAAATTTTAAATTTTTATATAAAGAAAGTCCACTGAGCTAGCACCAAAAGAGAGAGGAGGAGAGAACATCCATAGATTTGTAATATAGCAGCACACAACCTGGAAAATCAGTACAGCCAAGGTCCAACTATCTTAGCTGAGATTTTATTCACAGAAGAAAGATCATATGAGATCATGTGGTGACCAACAGAGATATCAGGATGCTAAGAAAAATTATCAAAAAAAATAATTTCTTGTACATCATGAATTCGTGTAAAAACAGGAGACTTGAAATAGTTTCTTTTACTCTCCAGCTCATTCTATATTCCTGCTTTTCAGTCTATTATCCAATCATTTCAAACATATTTAAGAACTTCCTTTCTTATAAGATTCAGTCAACCCCATGTATCATTGTGTCAATTTGAAGCCATATAGTACAACAAAAAACCAAGTTGACTAAGCCCCCAAAACTAAGCATAACAAACAGAAATACAAGTAGAGATATATATATATATATATATATATATAAACCAGACCTTGGATCATCTTCTGAAGAGCTTCAATAGCAAGCGAATCCGAAGTAACAAATATAGGATTACGCGTCATGATTTTCGATACTATCGTTTGCTCTGGTCTCAAACCCTCTGCTATAACTCTAGTGGCAATGTCCTGATCACCAATACATGCAACCAAACTTAAATTAATAAGGATTCAGTTAACGGGGTGCCCTTAGGTCATTTGTTAATAGACTATTTTAAGAAAGTTTTTATAACCCACTCATAAAAAGTTTCTTATTTCCTAAACCAATTCCCTTAGGGCATCCATTAACTTTTCCTAATAAATAAATAAACACACTAAAATCACTTAATAAATTCTTAGTAATCCCAAAAGCCCAAGTTGTTAAGAGACGAGACGGTGAATTTAATTACTTAAACTATAATTCTCATACTTCCCATTACATGTGGGTCCAGACTCGCCCTTAATAAGTGGGGGCACTAGTACTACACGTGGGATTTTAACCGGCTCAGTTAATTTAATCATTTAACAATAATTCTAACAAAATGAATGGATAAAACAGGACAAGAAATGATTGGGAAACCTTATCAGTAAGGATTCCAGAGAGCAAGGCGTTGGCATCCGTTAAGAGCACGGCGTCGACACGACGAGCCGCCATCCTCCGGCAGGCATCGGAAACGGTGGTTCCTTCAGGAATCGTGAGTGCTTTCGACAATCTCAGCTTCTTCACCGTCCTTTCCACGCCAGCAGCACTACACAAATCAATCTAACCCATCAAAAAACAACATCGAAACACACACACACACACACACACATACATATAGAAATATACAAAAACAACATCAAAACACACACACACACACACACGCACACATACACATACATATAGAAATATATAAAAACAACACACAAAGTTTTGTTGAAAAGAAACGTAATAATATTGGGAAGTTACGGACGATTGAGGAAGAGGAGGAGAAGAGGGTTTGGGAGCAATTCCATTTCCATTGTTGTCGGAAGAAGAGGATCTCTTGACGGTGGAAGGACCACGTTGTTTCTGGGTCACACTGTTCCTTCTTGGACCAGTAGTAGGACCCACTTGTCCACTCATCTTCTTCTTCTTCCCTCCTTTCTTCAATCAAGAGAGAGAGGGTTAGGGTTAGGGCTTCGCTATTGCCTCTTGCCTCTCTAACCCTTCTCTCTCTCTCTCTCTCTCTCTCTCTCTCTCTCTTTCTTTCTCTCTCTCTACTCTATAATGTTCACAAAGTTTGAATTGAAAGGGAGTTCAAAAAAATCAAATCAGCTTTTTTTTTTGTTTCTTTTTCTTTTTTGAATTTTTTTAAGAATGTTCCTAAACTTTTGTTTTGTCTTTCAGAGGATACCTTTACGGCTTTACCCATTATTATTGTAAGTATTTACCAACCAAAAAACAAACAAACAAACAAAAAAGTAACCACAAAGATAAAAAGATACAGTTTTTACGGTTGTTACATATGATTTTTTTTTTTTTTGTATGAGCCTCACCTGTTCGTCGTGTTGGTTTCGAGGGTGGCCATGAGATGACTATTCGATTCTGCACGCTAAGCCATGGACATGGAGGGAAAATGGTTTCTAAAAGAGAGTACTGATTATAATTACAAATATTGTGGGCGATAATTTCATGTTTATGTTGAATAATGGTAATAGTATTTATTGTTGTACTATAAACAGAGGTACCTATATTTATACATAAATGTTGGATTATCAAAGAACAGGTAAGAAATGGCTTTCGAATTGTTAATTTATTATCAGAAGATCGCTTAGAATCAGTGGTTGGATTTGTTCATCTAAATTCTCGTCCAAGTTATTAGTATTTTTTGTATTAATCTGTCCATTTCTTATGCCTTATTAGGTTAAATGATAAATATGACGACAACAACAAAAGCCTTTGTCTTAACACTATTATTGAGTGGTTCATGAATCCCCAATATAGGTGAATCAGGATCATTTATTTATATTCATATCCGTAATTTTATCTTATTTAAAATTATACTTTTTATCACTTTTTAATCAACACGTCCTTTTTATGGCACTCTTAATAATTTATTTAGATTTTTTTTCAACCTCTTTTATTTGTTCCTTGTCCCTAACATTTGACCTACGTGTCAAAATGGTTTCTAATATTTCAAACTTGTTAATTTAATTTCTAATATTTTAATTTTGTTTCAAATGTGTCTTTGCAAGAGAAAAGGGAAGAGATGATGGCAGTTTGTGCAAGAGAGAAGGGGGAGGGTTGAATGTGAGTGAGTTTTGTAAAATGTTTAACAAACAATTTTGGGATAAAATGTTTTACAAATCTTTACAAATAGTTTTTCAATCAACGGAAAACATTTTAAGATTTAATTAAATTTTACAATGAAACAAATAATATAAAATGTTGAAAACATTTTCTTAACTTTTTTTACAGCGAAATAACGGAGTGAAAGTACTCATATATTACTTGACTAGTGGCTTAAATATGAGGTGGACCAAGTGCACATATCCTAGGCCACACAAAATAATAGCCCTTAGAAATTCTTATCCTACCAACTAGTCAACTAGCAAGGAAAGGCTCTTAAGTTATCACCTCAAGCTCAAGGAATTTATTCCTTCTCATGGATTGGCAATGAGGCAAGGCTAGCTAACCCAATTGCAAACTAGTAAATATATTCGTCTTTCTTTTTCAAAAAGGTAGCAAGAGTTCAACCGGAGGCGATTGTCCTTCTCTTGTCGTGTGTTTTCTTTTCTTTTTTGTTTTGAAAGAGCTTTGAGTGTATTTGTGGTATGAGTCTTGTAAGAATGTTCTTAATGCCACCTTTGTAATATTTGGTCAAAATTTCTTCTTGACATTGTCTGTGGGGGTAGCTCTAAAGCCAACCCCATAACTCTTTTTTTGTTCTTATTTTATTAAATATTCTATATTTTTTCTATTATTTGGTTATAGACACAATAAATAAACATCAACTCTTTTACTATCTTCAACCTTAAAAAAAAAAATAAAATAAAATAAAAATAAAAAAAACTCTTTTACTATCTTTTTTTTTGAGAAAAAGGTAAGCGAAATTTTATTAAGGAAAAACAAACGAACTACAACGCAAAAACAAAAAACTAACTCAAGGTAGATCCGACTGGAAAACACCATCCACATCATCGGGTAATTCTTCTACCCAAACCTCAAAATCTGCAGATAGAACTGCTTTTTTAGCTAAGCTATGAGCTAATCTATTCCCCTCCTGCCTAACATGTTGAAACTCATAGCTTCTTAAGACAGCACCCAGACGCTTAGTCTCATCCACAATGTGACCAAATAGCAGAGGACAAAGACCACTTCGACGCAAGGCCTGAATAACTGCCAGGCAATCACCTTCAACAATGACACTAAATAAACTCAGTTCCCCAGCGAAGACCACAGCCCTTCGCGCCGCCAGAGCTTCAGCCATCTCTACTGACTGCACCTGACCCAGATTCTGTCTAAGAGCCGCGATAACTTGACCATAATTATCCCGGCAAACCACTCCGATACCAGCCAGTCCTGAATCCTCACAAAACGCAGCATCAAAATTAACTTTGAAGCAGTCCACTGGCGGAGGAGACCAGCGCACCCTGTGCCGAGGAATGGGCGCACCACACTCCTGAGAATTCACGCTCCAAAATTCATCCACCAATCGCTGGGCGTTGTCACCAAGTTCATGCAGCTTCCACGTTGACTGGTTTTCCCTTAACCGGTTGCGCCGCTGCCATATGCACCATGCCACAGTAGCGAACAACGACACCTTCCTAGCTGGCCCCGCATTGAAGACTTCCTCCAATAAGTCACAGAACGACCGACATTTCTTCTGCACCAGTGAGCGAAACTCCAGGAGCGACATCCACACCGACCTCGCCTGATCGCACAACCATAAACAATGAATTATCGACTCTGTGTGATCTCCACAGCCATCACACTCTCCTCCAACCGGGATGTGTCGAGCCTGTAAATTCTGTTTTGTGGGTAGAGCATCCTTCGCAGCACGCCAAATAAAGTGTCGAATCTTCGGAGGCACCTTCATCTTCCAAATTTTCTTCCAAACCAACCCGTTACTACCCAAAACTGATGAACTTGGCTGAAGATTTGATTCGGCTGAAACCAGCAAGCAGTATGCACTCCGCACACTATAATCCCCATCATTCGTCAACGGCCAAACTAAAGTATCCTTTGCCTCAGCTTCACACACCTGTATCCTTCGCACCAAATCTGCCTCCCATGGAATCAAACAATTCTCAAGACGACCCGGGTCCCAAACTCGAGTATCTGGATAGAACAGATCACACACCCGATGCACTGAAAAATCAACTCTTGGGGAGATGATCTTGCTGTGATGAAGGTCAGGCAGCCACCTATGTCGCCACACATCAATTCGCTTCCCATCACCAACCCTCCAAATAACCCCTTTATCAATGACTTCTCGTGCTTGTAGAATACTCCGCCATGCATAGGAACATTTTGGATGAACAGCCGCCTCAAGAATATTACCCTGCGGAAAATACTTGGCACTAAAAACTTTAAAAAGAAGGGAGTCTCGATCTTAGCGGTATATTATATATATATATATATATATATATAGTTTTTCACATACTATTTCTTCAAGCGCGATTTGACTGCTCATTATCTTTTATGTGTTAAAGCTAAGCTTTTTTACTTTCTCAAATTTCACAACCAAAGACCATAAAAAATTGAGAGGGGTCAGGGTTAGGGTTTGGCTCTAACTCCATCTCTAATCAAAGCTAGGTTTGAGTTTTGGATTTTAAAAAGTTTTATTTAGTCTTCCAATTATATCTATTAACTAAACGTACAAACACAGTAAATTTCTAATCATAGTAAGTACCATGTCCTGATGCATCCCAAAAAAAAAAAAACCAAAATTATATATATATACATAATTTTTTTGTTAATTTTATTTTCATAGCCATTAATAGTTTTCTACTATAGAATATGCAAGAATGACCTTTTCGAATTGTGATTTTATCATCAAAAATGGTTATAATCAATACTATATTATTTAATGGATACTTTTTTGTCTTAATACTTCCTTTAAGAGTTATTAGTATTTATCACTGTATTAAAAAGAGAGGTATTGGAATTATTTTTCAATTGACAAGACCTTTTTTTTAGAAGAATTGACAATACCTAATTGGAAACAACAACATATGGTTTTTTCCAGATGAAAGAAAACACCAGATAAAACCACTTGTAAAGTTGTAATGTTCTGCCACTATGTTTTTTACTTGCTGAGTTTTTTTCATAAATTTATTGTTGGATTATATTGTCTCATTCATCCTATGTTTTCAAAATATTAAAATAATTATAAATAAATAAATAAATCTTATATATAAAAACTTTTAAATTTCATATTATTTGTATTTCAAAATTTTCGTTGGACATAACATTATGAGTAAAATAGGAAACAATATTATATGGACATACAATTTGGTGCGTGTGTTAAAGAATGGGTTTTTAAATTTTAAAACATGTTAGGACTAATACATCTATTTTTTTAAACATGTTATATATATATCTATACTACTATAACAAGATTCATTATTTGGATTTCATCATTTTGCGTACTAAAACATCCTTATACAAATTCTTAAACTCTTCAAGATACACATATCTTTTAGTTAAACTAGCCTCTAAGCACATACGTGAAAACTTTTCTATTTTTTGGGTAAATGTTAATAATTTGCACTAATAATTATTTATGATTCATATATTTTCCAATCATTTAAAAAAAAAAAAAAAAAAAAAAACTAGGGGTGTGATGAAAAAATGTTAGAAGCCTAAGGGCTTGTTTGGTTTAAAAAAAATGGTCACTCAATTTTCATTACCCATTACTCATTACTCAGTTTTCATCACCCATCACTCATCACTCAAACTCTATTTTTTCACTCACTCAAAATAAAACATGTTTGGTTTCATTTCTTGTTCAATGTAACTCAAAATTTTGCAATAATGGTGGGACCCATTTACTGTACTAGGTCAGACGGATATCCTTGCCTACCCGCGTAAGTTCTCTCTCCTCTTCTTTTTCTTTTTTCCTCTCTTCACTTCTCTACCTTTACTCTCCCCCAAGACCTAAAAATTTCACCCCTCTCCTTTCTTTCACTCACTGAATCCACCAATTCTCTCTCCCACATTCCTCAAATCAAAAGGAACAAAGAAATGAGAAGCTCCCACGCCTCGTCAGGACTGTCCAGTTCCGGCCATCTCTTCCTCCACTTGCCGTCAATCTCCCCTGTACTCTTCTACCTTTCATTTTCTTTCTTTCTTTTCGTTTCTTTCTTTTTTTTTTTTTTTAAGATCAACATGTTGGTGTGTGGGTATAGATCAGTTTGCTGGGTTTTATGAGTCAGATCAGTTTGCTGGGTTTCATGGGTCAGATCGGCGTGTGGTTTATGGCTACTTGTGGCTTGTGGCTTGTGGCCTGTGATGGGTGTTATGGATGACCGTTGTTGAGGTGGGTTTGTGGTGGTGATAATTATTTTATTTTATTTTAATTTGAGTCATGGTGGGCTAGTTGTGGTTGCGGCAGTGGGTGGTGGGTGGTTGTGATTGGGTTGGTTGTGCTGATGGAGTTGGCTGGGTTTGGGGTTGTTGGGTCTGTGTTTGGCTAATTTGGGGTTGTTGCGTTCGGTGGTGGAGCTAGCTCGCTAGAGATGAAAAGGGAAGTGAAAATGAAACAGAGGAGCTCCAACGGTAATAACTCAGCTTGTTTCGGATGTGACAATGCACTAGCGAAAGGGCCCACAACTTCATCTAATTTACCGACTTGCCACTGAAACTCAGTTTTTGAGTTTTGAAAACAGGTGAAACCTGTTTTCAGTTTTGGTCACTCACATCCATTTTCCTAAGAAACTGAGTGATGAAAACAGTGATTCAAAACCAATCCAAACAAGTGCTGAGTTTTGAAAACAGGTGGGACCCACACGATTTGAATGATGAAAACAAAAAACTAAGTGATATCACTCAAAACTCTCTTCATCCAAACAAGCTCTAACTAATTACTTATTTGACTTCAGGAGCCTTAATTATTATTTATCTCTGTGTCTCATAAAAAAAGTGTTTACTATATAGAACTTGCTAATTTCCCACTGAATTTCCCATGGTAACCTTGCTAATTTCCCACTGAAAATTAATGCTGGAATTTCAAATTATGGGCATGTATCTCATGAAAGGTGAAATTAAACTCAAAGTTTAAGAAAAATGGGTATTTGCCTCTAATTTACAAATTATGCAACAAAATGCCCCTGTTTTGAAACTATTTAGCAAAATGCCCCTGTTTTTTAAACTCGATTTTAACAAAATTGAGTTCTATGTATATTTTTAAGTAAAACTCAAAAAATGAAAAAAAAAAAAATTAAGTGGCAAAATATGCATAGAACTCGACATTGCTAATGTTGAGTTCCACCTGTAACTCGATTTTGTTAAAGTTGAATTTCAAAAACAGGAATATCTTGTTAAATAGTTTCAAAACAGGGGCATTTTATTGCATAGTTTGTAAAATTATGGGCAAATGCCAATTTTCCCCCTAATAACAAGATTCCCTGTTTTTTCCTAAAAAAAAAAAAAAAAAAAAAATCCATATTTGGGTTTCATCATTTTGCATACTAAAATATCATCACAAAAATTCTTAAACTCTTTAAAATACCCCTATCTTTTAGTTAAATAATTTTAAATTAAAAAGCACAAACATGTTAAAAAAGTAATTTACTATTTTGAAAAATGTTCATAAGTTTTAGGCTTTTTCCTTTCTCTTCTCCATTCTAAATTACCACTTTTTTTTATTAATTTCAAATTTTCAAATAGTTTCTTACATTCACATCAATCACTAACTCACTTACAAATACTTTCTCAAAAAACAAAAACAAAAAACAAAAAATCACTTACAAATAACTAATTGAAAAAAAAAAATCATGTAGAGAAAAATCCTAAAAATTATGATACTATCTCTATCTTACTTTTAAACATTATGATACTAAACCCCCAAAAAAATACAATAAAAAAGAGCACACGCCAAGCATATGTGATGAGGCTAATGTTTTATACCATGTTTCTAAAATATAAATGATCATGTATAAACTATCTTATATATAAGATATTTAAATTTTAAGTTATTTGTATTTGTATTTTTTTTTTTTTTTTAGAGAGTTTCAACTTATGGCGTCCACTCCCGATAATAACTCTTTATTATCATACGAAAATACCAATTAGTTTTTGGTATAGACGGAGATTGAACCTTAGATTTCTTATACAATCAACAGAAACTTTACCAGTTGAGTTAACTGGAACCCACTTGTATTTTAAAATTTGATATATAACATAAACCTCTAAATAAAATAATAAATAATATATGATTGACATTTTCAATCAAGTTTGAAAATGTCAATCATATATTGAATAAATAATTTTAATATATATATATATATGTGTGTGTACATATGTGTAATGTATAATATAATAAAAGTATATCATTAATAATGTTATTAAAAAATAGATTTTTGAGAGAATCCAAGCTTTTGTGCTAGCAATAAACAACATGTTTTGGATTAAATCCAAATTGAACGTGGCAAAGAGAAAAATAATAGAAAATATTAAATAAATAAATAATTAAAAATAGAATGTGACTTTGTTATGGACACCACTTTTTTTACAACTTATTGAAATTACAAGATGAGTGGTAGATAATCAGAACACAAAACTCCAACTGAAAGCACCAATATGGTGTCGGCACGAATTAGATATTGCCCTTAGAGAAAGAAAGAGTATATATTTTAATGAGAGATTGGGATACGATGATATAGTTAGGGCTATTGCACCATGCAATTCCTCTCACATCATTTTCACTTTTTTCAAAATTATTAACTTTTTTTTTTTTAACTTTCCTGATCCAATAGTTAATATCAAAAGTTAACTTTTTAACTTTTGATTTGAACCGTTAAGAAAGTATTACATGGTGCAATAGTGGCTATTGCACCAGATCTCAATCTTATTAATTGAGTATCGAAATCAGTCTTACCATAGCTTGGTCCTTGGTGAGGAAGATGGATTTATATGGAAAGTATGCAAAAGTTAATTGGTATTTATATCAATACTAGCAAATTGGGCGCCTAAAGAGGGCATAACTGTGAGGATCCTCCATAGTTTCCATACTAAGAACATGGGCCTTGTTATGATTGTCCATCCGCGGACTAGGTGGATGATTGTCCATGCAATCTTGGGGCTTTCTTGACACCGTCCAAGGATAGTCATGTTTAGACATCCCATCTTTTATAACATAAAGTTAAAAAAAAAAAAAGTTTATAATTAAAAATGAAAAAAAATTTATACATTTAGCTAGCCTTGATATATGACTTCATAGTAAACATGGTCCTCTTCCTCAAAAAAAAAAAATTATACATTTACTGTCCTTAGAAAAATTCAAAAGATGAAGATGAAATAAACTTTCGTATATGCTCAATATTCAATAAGAGAATTCTAAAACGAGAACGGAACCAGGATTTCAAGCTAGAAGAGGTCGGAGTATCAGTAAAAAAATAGTTAAAATAATTTACTTCAAATAGGCATTCATATAGTTTTAAAAAATTATATAAATACATAAAATCATTGTATCTTAATACATTAAGATGCAATCATCAACCAATAAGGACCAAAAAAAAAAAACACAAAATAATACTGTTTTTTAATACGAGGCTGTTCTATTGGTTGATGATTGCATCTTACAATTCACTAAAAAACCATGTGTTGTTAGAGCATTCATAGAATCACAATAGTGGTGCTAAAAAATTTAGCATTTAACACCTCAA
Source organism: Quercus lobata (assembly GCF_001633185.2). Taxonomy (NCBI): domain Eukaryota; kingdom Viridiplantae; phylum Streptophyta; class Magnoliopsida; order Fagales; family Fagaceae; genus Quercus; species Quercus lobata. The sequence goes on along the minus strand of NC_044913.1, from coordinate 40,157,434 downwards.
AAAGTTACTTTATCTATTTTATTACCTCATTTTACAATTCACCCAACATCAAATGTTCTATTTTTTTTACCACTTCATTTAAAATAATATAAAAAAAAACTCATTAATATAATAAAGGAAGAGAGAGAGAGTTTGAGTTTTTTAATTGAAGGAAAAGAGAGAATCTTAATAAAATATTGTATTTTATTTTTAACAACTTGTTACAGTCAATTGGTATTTATATCAATTTACTGTAATTGCAAAAAAATTTAATTTAACTTCTCTAATAACACATGGTTTTTTGGTGGTAAAATAGCTTTTTTTTTTTGCTAAAATACAATCACCAATGTGAATGTTTTTATTGTTTTTGGATTGAATAATTGTTAATTGGGCTAGGCTAATTAGACAAGAGGGGGCTTAAGATTTTGGAAGAGGGGGTCCAACTACAAAAATGAAAAATAAAACAAGTAAAACAATTTTTTTCTTTGGGCCAAGGGGCTGGGCCCCCTTGGGCTCCCTTTTGGATCCGACTTTGTTCTAAAATAAAAATAAAATATTTAATAGGAAAAAATGTTCTGACACCTCCTGAACTTTTATTTTAGCCAATTTACCCCTTAAACCATGCATATGTGCCAAATAGGACCATCTGTTAGCCAGAACGTTAAGTGACTAACAGAACTATCACACACGTGCAAATTAATTTTTAAAAAACAAACGTCTAGACCATTTGGGAGGGGGTGAGAGAAATTTTTTTTAAAAAAAAGACAGCCCCATCCTTATCTCCCACTGTGGATAAAGCTTAAGCATAAGAGCATACCTAATCAAATCAAACTTTATCAAATAAATTGTAATCAATTGTTATCTATATATGACTATATTCAAATAAATTGTAATCTGTACAACAATTGTAAATACACATACAAGGTCCCAAAAAATAGTTATGGGAAGCCACAATTATTTTCAGTCTCTACATCTCATTCTAGTTTCCAAACCCAAGCTGACGCTCCTCTTTTACAACTTTTCTCTCTAAACCCATAGATCAGCCACCATGGTTGACTCAAGACCTCCATTGCCACTACAGGTCTCTTCTCTAATTTCTCTCTACTAATTTATTTCTCTCTGGCCAAAAACTTAGCCTCTATATCTGAAACTCTCAAGCTTTAGCCTCTCAGATTTAAACCCAAATCTAACCTCCACATCTCAAATTTATGTTTCCCTCTCACAAAACTGAATGGCGAGATTGTTGGCGGGACCATGATCGTCTCTTTCTCCTAGGATTCAAATTGACACTTGACTGTGTGGATCGTCTCTCTCCTAGGTTTCTCTCTCTCAAAATTGTTTTCTCTCTCATCTCTATGGGTCTCAGGCGATTGATTTGGGTGATTTTAATGCTCACATGCATGTCATGTGAGTATTCCATTAGTTTATTAACAGTAGACCAATTGAAGTACTAATTTGGTACATGAGTAAAGTTTAGGGAGTAAATTGATTAAAATAGAAGTTCAGGGGGTGTGAGGGCATTTGTCCCTATTTAATAAGGTCATCCAGCCCAATCGAAAAAAAAGAAGCCCTTCATTGATACTCAATTTTTTTTTTTGGATGAACTAAAAAACTTTATTCCAAGAAAAGAAGATTACAATACACCAGGTAAACTTTCCTCAACCCTAAGGACATCACCCAAAAAAGAAACCCTTCGTCAATACTCAATTAGGTTTAGCTTATAAGGAGGCAATGCACTTTTAAGTAGGAATGGCAACATGTCGGGTTCGGGGTGGGTTTCTTTACGCCTGAACTTTCCCTCGAAACCCGAATCCGCCCCGTTTAATAAATGGGTTTTTTTTAACCCCCAAACCCGCCCAAATTTGCCACTTTAGGGCCCAATCCTAAGTCCCTGAAGGGCCTAAATCGTGGCCCATTTTTTTTATAAAAAAAAATTAATAGCATTTGATAGAAAGTCACTCAAATCTAAAACAATTTAATTTCAGAGTTATCATCCCTTTCAAAATCACAATCCCAAATACAAAAATCCTAAATACATAATCATCAAAATAAATTTGACAATGAAATAATACATAAAAATTACAAACCCAAATACAGAAATCCTAAATACATAACCCAATTACATAAAAATCATTCATTTTTCCTTTTACACCAACACAAAACAACAACTAATCTGCCCTTTACAACCTCATTATTTCAGCCCCTCCAAAACTCCAAAAACAAAACCATAACACACCTGGAAAACCCAACAAAAATCCCTCATTTTTCCAATCAAGGTGAGCTGAGGGAGGCAGGGGAGGAAGGATCGGTGTTTGTGGTAAGGTGGAGGAGTGGCGGCGCGTTGAGGGAGGGAGGAAGGATTGGTGTCTATGGTGAGGCAGAGGAGTAGCGATGCGGTAAGGAGTCAACAAAGATAAACCGGTGAGGTGAAGGAGGGACCGGCGACGACAAGGTGGAGGAGGGTGGCGACAACAAGTGAGAGTGAGAGTGAGGGAGAGAGAGGTTGCTGAAACTTGAGAGTGAGTGATGAGAATGAAGGATTAGGATTAGGGTTAGAGATAGTTAGGGCCTGTTTGGATATTTTTTTTGGTCATCACTCATCACTTCTCACTAAATTTTCGTCACTCATCACTTAAAATACCCCAATTTCCTAATCCCTACCCATTTGGCACACATAACTCAGCTTCTCATCACTCACACTTTTCTGATTTTTGAGGGAGGGAGGAAGGATCGGTGTTTGTGGTAAGGCGGAGGAGTGGCGGCGCGTTGAGGGAGGGAGGAAGGATTGGTGTCTATGGTGAGGCAGAGGAGTGGTGATGCGGTAAGGAGTCAACAAAGATAGACCGGTGAGGTGAAGGAGGGACCGACGACAACAAGGTGGAGGAGGGCGGCGGCAACAAGTGAGAGTGAGAGTGAGGGAGAGAGAGGCTGCTGAAACTTGAGAGTGAGTGATGAGAATGAAGGATTAGGATTAGGGTTAGAGATAGTTAGGGCCTGTTTGGATTTTTTTTTTTTTTTTTTTTGTCATCACTCATCACTCCTCACTAAATTTTCGTCACTCATCACTTAAAATACCCTAATTTCCTAATCCCCACTTGTTTGGCACACATAACTCAGCTTCTCATCACTCACACTTTTTTGATTTTTGTGGGACCCATACCTGTACTTGGTCAGACCGAAGTTGTTAGCCTACCCGCGGAACCCTCTTTCCAAAGCATTTTCTTCACTTCTTCACTTTCTCCCTCCTCCTCATTGAAATCCAACCCACATCCCAGCTAAAACACAAGCCATTTAGCCCTGTTCATTTCATTGTGTTTATTATTATTTTTTTAAGTAAAACAACTCACAATTAGATTATTAATTTACCTCTAATTGTGCTTATTTTTCATTGCACCTGTGCATTTGTAAGTCAGGGTTTGTTGAAATTTTTCAAAAAAGCCTCTTTTTTTTGGGTTCCCAAAGTCTTTAGGATTGTCATATTCTTCAGCTGGTCTTGCTTCTTTGTAGGAAATAGTTCATCGCTTGTTTTGTGGCACTTTCTAATTTCTTGGGTGTTTGTAAAGATTTTTTGTGGGTATTGTTCTGTTTGAAACGTTCGTTTCTTTTTTTTTTTTTGAGCTAAAAACAGTTGAAAGATTTTATTGATAAAGAAACAAGTACAGAAAAGAAATGGCTATAAAGAACACCAAGGGCCAGAACTAAGGGACCACCTACAATAATTGTGGTGTCCCAAGCCAATAGAAGCACATACAACTAAAGCCAGACATAAAACAGAGCATGATCCAACACGCAACAACCAAACTGCACTATGGTTGACATCACTGATGGGCTGACAGCAAACAGTGATGGTGTCGACGGTGGAGTCAGGAAGGATTGAGAAGAAAAACACCAATCCATTCACACATCCCAGCAATCACAAAGCCCTCAACCAGAAGAAACGAAAACCCAAACACCAAAAAAAAAGAAAAAAAAAAAAAAAAGAGAGAAGCAAACACCCAACCATTAATCACCACGGGTTGAAATAGATCTAAGAGATGCAAAATACCACCCTATTGCCAACAAATCAATGTATAAAACTTCTCAAATCTACAAAATACCTTCGGATTGGTGAAAAAACTGAGAAAGAGGTCGATGGGGAAGATCGATGCAGCGGTGCGTGAAGAACTGCGTTTCTAAGGTCGAGGCGGCGCGGGTTGGCTGAGCTCCAATCGGTGATTGCGTGCGTAAGGAGGTGAGGGCAGGGCAGAGGCTTCTAAGGACTTGTGGTGGTATGAAGATAGGGGAGTGATCTGGTTGAGTTGAGAGAGAAAGAGCCGTTGCATCTGCCATCAAAAGTAGCGCCTCACGTGTGTTGCTCTGACCGTGGGTCCCAGATATGTGGGTTTAATTATGGAAATGCCATTGAAAACTGAGTTTTGGAAACTGAAAACATCTAAAATGTGTTTTCAATTTCCATAACTCATTACTCAAAAATCAAAAAATTGAGTGATGGAAACAAAAACTAGAAACAAAAACCAAAAAAACTTCTCAACCATGGGACCCACATATTTTGAGTTATGGGCGATAGAAGCAGAGTTATGGACGATGGAAACACAAAATCCAAATAGCCCCTTAGTATTTATAGTTAGGGTTTTTAAATTTTTTTAATATAGTATATGTATACGAGTCGAATTCGGGTCAGGTATGCATAATACCTGCATCTGAGTCAAACCCACTATGGGTTGGGTTTCTAAAACCCAAACCTGCCCCATTTGCTTCGCGGGTCGGACAATTTTTGCCATCGCTACTTTTAAGAAAACCCATACTCCAAGCTCATGCCCAAGTAATAATGTACACAACCATCCCCCATACATTAATAATGGTTAAAGTGGAATGCAATAAATGATTTTTTGAGTCACCCAGAAAGTCAAAACCAAAACTAAAGAATGGTAAGACCTTGTTTGTTACACAATTTCAAACACAAGTTTTCAAATTTTAAACAATATTACACGTATTTTCACGTACTTTTTCACCCACATTTTTTTTAAAAAAAAAAACTGAAAAATGTTGTTTAAACACACGTACTAAATGGGCCCTAAGCATCTTAAGCCCAATGTATTATTTTTTTGGTTTTTTTTTTAAATTTTTAATTTTTTATACACTCAAATTTATGCTTACAGTCAGAGAAACAAAAAATTTGGTTAAAATACAAATGCATCCATCTGTTGAATTGTCATTTTCGTACTTTAAACTTTCTCATTTTAATGCTTGAAGTTTAGGCTTTTTGTCAATGCAGGTCCTTTTGTCCCATAAAGTCCATTAACTACTGGAAAAAAAAAAAAGTTTTTAACACTAATAAACTAATAAAAATCATTTAAATAAAAAATCTATTAAAAAAAAAACTAAATTAAACTTAGCCAATGGCTAAGCATAGAGGAAAAAAATTGTGCAAAAAGCATCATGAGTACTGAAACTCAGGCGCACTTTATAGGGAGTCTTTGATACATGCATTTAAAAACATGTGTTTTGTGTTTAAAAACATATGTGAAAATACGTGTGGGTGAAAAAGTGTGTGAAAATGCGTGTAATGTTGTTTGAAAACTGAAAACATGTGTTTGACATTATGTAATAAACAGCCCCATAAACTCTCCCTTCTATCATCATTCTCTCTATTTTCTCTATCTCTACTGGGGTTAAGCAATAACGAGAGTTTGTTTAGATATTTCACAGTTTTTGGTAGCTTATTTGTATAATGTTTATAAAACAAATATATAATTTTTGGTAAATTTTATGTTAAAAGTGTGATAAAAAGTTAAAAATTAGTTGATTTTCAAAAATGTTAAAACTTAAAAGTTAGATTATTTGCAAAAAAAAGAAATTGAGACAAAAAGCAATGCTAAATGAATAAAGTGCAGGGACGGAACCAGGATTCAAACTTGGGGGGGGGGGGTGCAAAGTTCTTTGTTCAGGATTTTTAGAAAATTGGAATATTAATACTAGAGGTTGACAACGATGCATTATTAGAATTAAATTTTAAATTTTTTTCTTCTTTTTTTAAATCAATAATAGATATTTATAATCAAGAGTTCTGTAAGTTAATTGGCACATTTTGATATTTTCAAGGTTTGATTGAGGTTAGACCAATTCTTTATTCTATCCACATTATAATTTTTTTTTTTTAAATCTATTTATTCTTTTCACATAATTCTATACCTAATGACTTCATAATGCTATATATAAAAGATTCTTTAAAAAAAAATGCAAAAACTATAGTTAAAAGTTCAAATCCATGTCTAGTATTACATTAATAAAACAACTAAAATAATGGTTAATCAACATCATGCACTAATATTCAATGAAAAAAAGGGTGAGACAATTATCAGTGTCTTGGTTAAGGAATTTTTTATTTATAATTACCTGGTTAAGGTTGAGGTAGCATAAAGATGTGAGATCTTTTCCTTTAAAAAATTTCCATTTTGAAAAAGTAGTAAAAAAAGAAAAGAAAAAGAGATCTGTTAAACAATCATATGATAATGAATAATAACTTTGAGTCTTCAACTATGTAACTAATAAAACTTTTCCCATCACTATATTAATTTAGCTAAGGCACAAAGTTTATTACCAATAGATTAATCACACACATACTCTGGTTGCAGTTTAGGTAAGGCACAAAACAGTAGATTGTTGTTTCACATATGCATTACATTTATGCGTGCATGCTAAGTGTGTCCCAAAGTTAATAAAACATTAAAAATTAATAAAATTCTATCATTAAAGAGCAACAAAAAAAAAAAAATTTCATGGGTTGAGTTAAAGACACCAACTAATCCAAGTTGCTAGTGACACTAATTGGTGTGTGAATGGAGTGATTAGCAGCATAGAAGTTGTCTTTGTGACTATGGGGTGGAGTCATTTGAGAGGGACAAAGAGTTCTCAAATTAGAGGTAAAAATAGGGTAAAGATTATTAGGTTTTTGTGATTTGTTTTGCTAGGATTTATAATTGATTTGTTATAATTTTTTTTTTTTTTTTTTTACTTAGACTGTGTCCAAAGATTTTTTTTTTTTTTTTTAATCTGAATATGTGAATTGTTTTGTAGATTTTCCTTATTGTCCAGATTTGTAAATTGTCCAAATGTTTAGCTAAATCTTTTTCTTGATATTCTTGGGACAACTAGACAAGGGATGATTTGATAATTTTTTTCATTTTTGGTTTCATTGGTCCAGTCAGCTTGTAAATAGTTTGGGAGAGGCGGGCCAAGTATATTAATTTTAGAGCCAAAAGTAAATTTATTATGCTAATATATATACTAGAGAATTTTTTTTTTCAAAGGTTGGGGGGGGGGGGGCATGGCCCCCGTCAGCCCCTAGGTAGTTTCGTCCTTGACAAAGTGGATGGTAATGCTGACAAGGCTACAACACTTTTTGAATGAATCTAAGGTGGAGGTTGGCGGTAGTTAGATCTAACTAGTAATTAAGATTTTGGGGATGGACAAATCTTCTTCAACCCACTATGTGGTGATTCATAAAACTATTCACGTATATTATTTAAACAAGTTACATGACTAATTAAAAATGTCATATGACTAAAAGTATACTTAGATGATCTTTCCGACTGCCATATAGTTAGTTGGAGAAGTTTCCTCCAAACTGATTTGGAGGAAAACATTTGTAATTGTAAATGATTACTGAAATCTTAGCAACTAAATTGATGCAATTGAGCTCTTGAAAAGAAAATATATAAAAAGGACTAGACTAATCACATTTGTAATCGTGAATGATTGATCCGATTGAAATCCCAGGAACTAAATTGATGCAATTGAAATCTTAATTTTTTTTAAAACGATCTTTTATAAATTTTGAAGGACTAAATTGTATTTTAGCCAAAACTTGTTTTGGGTGCCGAAAAAAATAAGAGCTATCCTCACATCCCAATAAAATCATGTGTTGGTTGGATGCCACTCCTAATGTCACATCCATGAGAGAAAATATTGAGCTTATATTAAATTAATGAAGCTAGACTCTCCAACTAGATATGTCTAAAAATACGAAAAAGGTAAGGGGGTTATGAGAATGTTTGTTAAATACAAAGCCTGTAAAAGACTTTCACATGACAAGTTTCCATAGAAGATCTGAGATGTCGATATCAAATCAACCAACAAATAGTATTTACACAGCATTTATTACATATTTCTTTACCTGGATATCGTTCTGCTCAATCAAATATGAGAGAGAGGGAAAGATTATCAAGGTTATATCATATGCTAATCCCATTATTTCTTACTAATGTATATACAGATTCCTATAAGGACAAATAATTGATGTAACGTTGAATATATTGCATGGTAAGCAAGTCTGTGATGCACTGATGCACCATTTGGCAGTGGAGTGTGATTGCTAGGATTAGGATCCTATGACTGCTACGTGGAAATTGCTGGTGGACTGTCCAATATTTTTGTCTAACATCTCAATCCCTTTCTTGTCAAAAAAAAACCTCAACCCCTTCATTTTGCTTATCATTTAACCAACTAATAGCTTCAATAAAAAATAAAAACAAGAGATTTAGAATTCAATCCCATTTACTCTAAAAACTAATTGATGTTTTGACTTAATAAAAAAAAAAACAATCATTATAATGTAGATGTCATAGGTTTGAAATATTATCTTATTTATTGGATTTATCAAAAAATAATTGTCACATTTTACATAGATAAGCAAGACCAAATTTCTCATGACAATTATAGATTATAGTACAATCCTTGACTCTTTCCTTAGCTGTTAATAATTTGATTGGTGCTGGATACCAACCTTGCTTTGCCAAAGGGATGAGAATTGATCTTCTTTTATAAGCCTCGCCCAAATCAATAGCGGCCATCATATAGGTGGTGGAAACATGAACTCCAAAAAATTCATGCTTGAATACAATGAATAGACCTTTACTCCATTCACAAAGCAACTAATCGAAAATTTTTTGGTCAAAATAGTACAGTCTTGCACTTCGTATTGTGACTATTGTCAAAAGCTTCATACATGATACATGGTAGGGCCAAATGTGTACAAAGTGCCTTCATAAACTCATCCAAAACTTTATCATTAGTCAAATTGAAAATGAAAAATAGATCAGATTGGATCTTCTTCATCAAAGTAAGGAGATTTGAGATCCGTGATTCGTGGTTGGTCAATAATCCTTTAACTTGTGTCCACTACAAATTGGTTGAACCTCTTCATTCTAGACTATGTGATAGGTAGGTAATATTTTAAATCTATGGTCACGCACTCTCATTTGTGGCTTTTCCATGTTTCTTAGAAACTCTTAACTAAATTGAAAATTACACTATTTAAGTTTGGGATCTTTTGGTTTTACTCTTTTATGTTTAGAATTTAGAATTTTCATATCTAACGTTTGGTCTATTTTTAATTTTGTCCTTTCATCTTTGTTTGTTAAAGACATAAGTGTGAAATGCCACTAAGTTCAAAATGATATAGTTTTATCATTCAAAATTTTATCATTTTAATTTTAAGCCTATTTGGAGCTTTTTCTTGTAAAAGGAAAGTCCACCTTTTCAAAATGCGACCCTTCTCACCAGTTTCATTACAAACTTTATTATTATTATTATTATTATTAAAGGAGCTGATTTCTTCCTCACCAAATACTCCAAAAGCCTATTAGACCCCCCCCCCCCCCCACCCCCAAAAAGAAGAAGAAGAAAAAAGGTTGAAAAAAGAAAAAAAAAAGATTTAATCACTCTTATAAAGAAGAAAAAAAAAAAAAAAACCCTTCAAATGGGTACTTAATCTTAGTTTCCACTTGAACCGTGTATATGGTTGATCATAAGTTCAATGCCAAAAGGTACGATATTATTATACTTGAAAAAAAAATATATATATATATATATATTAAAATACACTTTTGACCTTTAAAATTTAGAGTTGTTTTATTTTGGCATTTCATGAAAGCATTATTAGCCAAATCTATACTATTTCCCTAAAATACTAGTCTAGTCACAATTAAGGGTTCTTATAATTGTTAATAAACCTCGAATTAACCCAATATAGTGGTGTCCATGGGTTGAGTTTAGTCGGATTTCCCCTAAACTTGTGCTTGACCCTATTGGATTGGGTCTTAGAACCATGCACTCGTTGCAGTGTAATGGAATATGGGTTGTTAATCGAACCAAAAAAAAAAAAAAAAAACCCAATTTGGAATTGTAAGATCAATCGAATCTAATATCTCCTTCAATGGTGGTAGTTTTGTGTCATATCTTAAATCTTCATTGAATTTTGATGAGATTTCACTAGATTAGCAATGATCTGGCTAGATTTGATGAAGATCTCACCAAATTTGGTGGAGATCTCATCGAAACTAGTAGATCTTTGCTGGATCTAGTGATGTTCTTCACGGATCTAACAAAAACTTGAATGGAGAAGAGTAAAGGGGTGTAGGACAATGATAGCTTATGACGATCAAAATCGGGTCTTTGCCTGAAGAACTCGTCATTTGAACCTATAATATCAATTATTGTCAATCAACAACTATCAGTTTACCAAAGGATAGCTTGGATTGGACAGATTTCAGTTTGGATTTGGACAATGGTACGTTGAGTGGGTTTATTAAATTAATAAGTTGTTGGACAACCCTAACCTAGTCTATGCCCAATGTAGGACTAAGCACACACTTAATTAATATCTCAAAAACCCACTCATCGAAATTAGTAGATCTTTGTTGGATCTAGTGATGTTCTTCACGGATCTGACAAAAACTTGAATGGAGAAGAGTAAAGGGGTGGAGGACAATGATAGCTTATGACGATCAAAATCGGGTCTTTGCCTGAAGAACTCGCCATTTGAACCTATAATATCAATTATTGTCAATCAACAACTATCAGTTTACCAAAGGATAGCTTGGATTGGACATATTTCAGTTTGGATTTGGACGATGGTACGTTGAGTGGGTTTATTAAATTAATAAGTTGTTGGACAACCCTAACCTAGTCTATGCCCAATGTAGGACTAAGCACACACTTAATTAATATCTCAAAAAATCAGGGGCATCACAATTTTTGTTAGCTTTTAGACCCCCCCACCCCACCCCCAAGGTTTATTCACTAATCCCACTTGAACAATATTATTTACAATGGAGATCTCAATTGCACACCTAATTTCACAACATGCTAAAGTATCAAGTTGTGATTTGTAGAGAAAAGAGCCAAATGCTTCAAGAAGACTGTGCCTCCAAAAGGAAAAACCCAGTTGAACAACTTGGGCAAAACTTTCATTAATTGTAGTGGAGCTTTAGAAGCAAGCCAATTCTAAACAGGTCATGAAGTACAAGTGAAAACATTGTCTTTTCAGAGCTAAAATTGATTTCTAATTAACTTGTCAAGTTTGTTGTTGTTGTATTAGGGACCTTATAATTTATTTATTTTATTTTTATAAAAGAGCCTTAATTGTGAGTATCAAAACCAATTTGTTTATCTTTGAGTCCCCAGACAATAACATTACACATATTTGCAATTAGTTTGTAAATTGGACTCAGAAACGAATATTCTAGAGAAATAATTGATCAGCCAAAAAAGAAAAGAAATAATTGATCAAAGGACTGATTAATTGCTAATAATTACCAGTGTCATAGATCTCCAAAAAAAGAATAGAAAAAGAAGCCAGAGCCATATCACCTTCTCTTAAAAGATACTCCATTTCACTTAAAAAAACAAACTCCATTTTCTTTTCTAAAATGAGTGGTTAAGAAATTATTGTTTTTCATTAAAGGAATAAAAAAAAATTTTGTTATTTATTTATTTATTTTTAATTATGGTTTTTATTTTCTAACAAAGCGCAGCTAAAACATGAAGAACAAGAACAGTTGTGGAGAAGTGACAAGTCCCATATTCAAGGGCGGGAATAATGCAATCTCCATTTGAAAAAGTAGGTACCTATAAGCTAAGCTCAGCAACATTAAAAAAACTAAGTTACAAACGTAGGTCTAGACTTCTTTAATACCACTCCTCCTAACTACATGTTCTCACATGGCCCCACTTTTTATTTTTTCTCAATTTTTTTGATTTTTGAACACAGAAACAAAAGTAAACTAAAACAAAAAATAAAGTTAAAAAGTAAAAACAAATACGAAGTACAGTATTTCAATATTCTCTCCATGTGTCTGTCTTCTTCATCAATCCCTATACAATACTCTACATTTTCTCTTCTGACATTCCTCATCAGATCTCTGCACATTGTCAAACCTTGTGTGCGTTCTCTGATTTTCATTGCGGTTTGGCTTTGATGGGATTCAACATTTTCAGCTATCTCGAAATGGGTATTCTCATTTTCTTGTTGGTTTTCATCATGTGATATGTTTTGAGTTGTATTCGAAGTGGGACTTTGGCTCTTTCTTAGTTTTCTTTAAGATATTTTGAAATGTGGGTATTGTCTATTTCACACTCCTCTGTGGTCCTCTCCCAACTTTTTATTTTTTTTGGGTTTTTTGTCTGTCTGTCTCTCTCAGACACAGACACATACACGCACACACATATCGTATGGCGTAAAATTTGGGGAATTTGGTAGGTAACGATAAACAGTTTGATAGAATATTGTGCTTGAAGTAAGTAATTGTAAATAGTTATACGGTTCAAATAAATTGCTGTTATTGCTTTTTCCCTTTCTATTTCAGACTACTTGGCCTTTCCCTTTCTTCTGGGTTGGTGTAAAAAGGTTTATAAGTTTTTTAATTTTGTTCAGGGTAGATTGGACTGTGGAGTGAATTGTAAGTAAAGCTGGTAATTACCAATATAGCCAACCTCTTTTGGGTTAAACAGTTGGTCATATCTTATTGCTTCTTTTTGTTGCTTACAACCGTTTGGAAGCTCAGAATTTCCCATACAACACAAACCCATGACAGGGTTTTTATAGTTGTGGATGATGTGCTTGTTCCCTGTTTTTAATTGTAAGATTTTCATTTTGAATTTCAATCAGTGAAGGTTCAAAGTTTGTTAGCTCTGGTGTTGTTGTTATTTGGTGGTTGTTTCTCAATGTAGCACTTATGGTTGCTGGTTTTTTATTTATGAAGTTGTAGATGAAAATCTATGTGAGAGGCTACTGAGGTGAGGCTTTGCTGGGATTCGAAATGGACCGGCGGAGCTGGCTATGGCGAAGAAAGTCTTCAGAGAAGAGTCCTGGTGAGACCGAGAGTTCGGGATCATTATCTTCTCATTCTGAAAGATTTTCTGATGAGCAGGTAGGTGGTTTTGGGATTTGTGGTGTGAAGGAATCCATTCGATGAATTGGGTTGTTGAATTGTATGAAAAACTGGGATTTGCATAGATAATGATCATTTCTTGTCCAATTCATTCTTTTTGATCCCTTTTGTTAATGACTATTTGTAGGCAATTTCTTTTCTGTACAAAAAAGGAATTATATTAAATGTAGTTCAAATGTCTCAACTCATTTTGTTGAAATATTCATGCCATTATAATCAGAAACCACTTCTTTCTTGTCTTTTCCTTTTCCTCTTTTGTTTACTTATTAATGACACTGGAAAGTTGGTGTCATAGGACTTTTTTTCCATGTATCAAATATGCTCTGCAATGACGAAAACTATCTAGACCAATGTGATCACAGAAGCAAAAGGTGGCAATTCTAAAAGTGCATGTCTTGACTCTTGAGTTCCTCCAGGGTGTCCATGAAAATAGTTATGTGAGTGTGTGGATGTGGAAGCTTAAAGCATGGATTTATACTAGTTGATGTATAAATTAAGAAAAGAAAAAGCTGTAATCACCTGCTGGGAGGGGCAGGGATTGAGTTATACAACAGTGAGTCTGCGATGAATTTGCTCTCTGATTGATTACATTCTATGTGATTGACTCTCATAATATTCAGTTAACCGGTCAATTAATCTAAAGTATTGACTATTAAAATATATCAGTGTTGTCTAAACTCTAAACAAAATTGTTCAGTTGAAATACCAAAAACTAAAGTTGTTAATAGCCATTTCCACATGAAGCTTGGCTTGTTTTCCTGCAACAGAACTATCAACCTGTTACCTTTCCTCTTTCAACTTTCAAGTGTGATACCTTAGAATAAGAATTTTTATGGACAAAGTTTAGCTACAAAATTGGTTATAGCTTTATTCAATAAAATAAACATTACTATATATTTTGAAAATCTAATTGTTAAATTGCATGTTTTTTATGTTCTTAATACACATATTAAATTTTGTGTTAATTGGATATTATTTACTATGTGATCTATGAGTTTATATTTTATTCATAATTTTAAATTACAAAAACTTGCAATTTATTGATGACATAGCTATTAATCTTTAATTTTCTAGAAATTTTGTAAGTATAGAGGATATAAGAAGAAGATGTAATCAAATGGTGGATTTATCAAAATTCAGATCCAATAAAAATATATTGAGTAAATTTGTAGATTTAGACTACAACCAATTTTGTAGCTAAATTTTGTCCAATTTTTATAGACCCAAAGATGCAAACAATATCAAAAAACTCAAGATACCTTGTCCCATAACTTTTACTTTATCACTTCATATAGGATTATCACAGAATATTCCTCATAACCAAGGGAAAACCTAACAAATCTTTTAATGATTATTCAGATAGATGAGATAATTCAGCTTTTTGGTCCACATCTTTGGGTGCATTTTGTATGCGGAGTTCCTCTTCCCTTCCCTAGCACATATAAACTTCTCTTCATAGTTATTTCTCTTTACAAATATTAATTTTCCCTCATTGGCTTTCTTTTTTACTTTAAGTGTTCTTTCTATCTTCTTGGTCAATTTTTCCATATGTTTAATTCTTAGTTCATCATTCTCATTGCCTTTTTTACTTTGATTCTTGTTGTTTTATTCATATTATCTTCACTCATAATTTCATTTCTTTCAATACTTTGAATCAACCTTTGTCCCTCAATTTGTATTTACTTCAAACATTCACTTTTCTGTGAAATTAGACAAGTTGAACTGATAAAACAATGAAAGAAAGGGTCATTGGCAACAATTGTTGATATGGAAAATAGAGAACTTTGAATAGAGTTCAGAAATTTCATCTTTAGCTGTTGGAGTTAGTTCACTGTGAAGCTGCAAACTTCAATATCAAGAAGTCACAAATCAGTTTGGCAATGAAATTTTCAAGGAACAAGGGCTTTATCGATCACTTTGTTTTCATGGTCTCGTGAGAATAAATTATTCTGCAATTCTCACCTTATCAGATTCGGAGGTTACATAAGCTATGGATGGAATGTACTAATAAAAGATGCAGATATTATCAACTTAAGCCTTGGGTTCCTTTGAAGAAAACAAAGGAAATGAGATGTTAAAACAATATGGGAACTTTAGCTGTAGATAGGTTTTCTTGTTCTCACCACTAGTTAGAAAGTGTTCTGAATCAAGCATGTCCTGAATATATTTTATTCTCTGATATTAGTTATCATTTGAAATTATAAATATATATGTGATTCCTTGCAGTGTGAGTGGTCTAGATGAGCTTTGTATGAAATTTGTGGTGTTGTGTGCTTCCTTGACTCAATTATAATTCCTTTAAAGGATGAATGTTGTGATCTAGAAATGTTGCATGATTTTGGTCTCTTGTAAGTTTCAGATTGGTTTTGCCCTTTGAATGATGTGGTAGGACAAAATCTTATTTTATTTACTATGTTGTGAAAGGCATATCCAGCTCAAAGTACTCAATCACCAGAAGTCACATCTAAATTTGCAATTGTTGATGAAGAAGCTAATGATAGTGTGAAGACCTTAACGGAGAAACTATCTGCTGCTCTTCTGAACATTAGTGCTAAAGATGACTTGGTAAAGCAGCATGCCAAAGTTGCAGAAGAAGCTGTCTCAGGTATTCTTTCTTCAACTGTTTTTATTCATGAAATTTCTCTTAAACAATGGTGGCCAAAAAAAGATGTAGAACTCCCATTGGAAATTAGGTTGCAATATTATTTTTGTTACATCAAATAAATCTGAACTTGTGTTGTGAAAAGGTATATTTAGGGTCACACCATTTCTGAAAGTCCAAGAACAAATTTCAGGGAGAAATATTGTTAAACAATATTGAGGGAGGAGTGACATGTGAGGTTATAATCAAGACATCATGTTATGATGTTTATTTCAAAAGAATACATTTTTGTTACATTTTTCCCCTTAAATCATATTTATCAAGTATTCGCATGAATTATTAATCAGGAATTGATATTAAAACTTCCAGGAACACAAAGTTTAGGGAGTCTTTTTGTTTTTTTAATAAGTTAGGAAAGATATTCACCAATCTTAAATAGGTATATTTAAAATTTAATTATTATGGGAGCACTTTTTGTTTGGTGTTTGGTGAGCTCCTCCTTTTAGGGGCTATTACTTGTTGATTTTAAATTTACTTTAGTGGCCACCATTTGTGTGTAATAAACTGGTTTCCTTGATTTCCTTTCTAATGCTAGGCTGGGAGAAGTCTGAAAATGAAGTATTAGCTTTAAAGCAACAACTTGAGGCTGCCAACAAGAAGAACTCAGCTCTTGAAGATCGTGTTGGTCATCTTGATGGAGCATTGAAAGAATGTGTGAGGCAGCTTAGACAATGCAGAGAAGATCAAGATAATAAGATCACCGAAGTTGTTGTGAAGAAAACTCATGAATGGGAATCTACAAAGTCTGAGCTTGACAGACAGCTTTCTGAGCTTCAGGCTCAACTTCAGGCCGCTAAAGTTGAAGCTGCTGCTTCAATTGATTCTGATCTCCGCCGAAAGCTTGAGGCTGTAGAGAAAGAAAACTCAGCCCTCAAACTTGATCTCCTTTCTCGAGCTGAGGAGATAGAACTCAGGATTATGGAGAGGGACTTGAGCACACAGGCTGCTGAAACAGCCAGCAAACAACATCTAGAAAGCATCAAGAAGGTGGCTAAGCTTGAAGCTGAGTGCCGCAGGCTAAAAGCTACAGCTCGTAGAGCTTTCCCTGCTAATGATCACAAGTCCTTTACTGTCTCCTCATTTTGTGTGGAATCTTTCACGGATAGCCAGTCAGACAGTGGGGAAAGGCTACTTGCGGTTGAAACTGATATGCGCAAAATGAGTCGCTTGGAACCTAATTATTGTGAATCAAGCCGTTCTGACTCATGGGCATCTGCTCTAATCACAGAACTTGATCAGCATAAGAATGAGAAGGCTCCTGGGAGAAGCCTTACGGTCTCTTCAGTAGAAATCAATCTCATGGATGATTTCCTTGAAATGGAAAGGCTTGCAGCTTTGCCAGACACAAAAAGTGGGAGCCGTTCCCTTGAAAAAGGGCCTGCTTTGGATCAAGCCAATGCTGCTGAAAGCCCTATGAAAGCAGAACTTGAAGCCATGATTAACAGGACTGCTGAACTGGAGGAAAAGTTAGAGAATTTGGAGGCCGAAAAAGTGGAATTCCAGATAGTTTTAACTGAATGCCAAAAGCAGCTGGAGACATCAAGGAGTCAGCTTAAGGAAGCAGAGGTAAGGTTGGTAGAACTGCAGACTCAGTTAGCACTAGTGAATGAATTAAAGCTGGCGGCAGATCAAGAAGTAAAGGTTACCCAAACAAAATGGGAAATGGCAGAGTCACAACTCAGAGTTGTTGAAGCTGAGGTCAAAACCTTGCATTTGAAAGTTGGTTCATTAGAAGAAGAGGTCGAGAAGGAGCATGCTTCTTCAGCAGCAAATGTGGTCAAGTATCAGAAATTGGAGGATGAGCTTTTAAGAATGAAAAGAGAAGCCGAGCTCCACCGTAAAGCTGAGCTCCAGAGTTTGACAAACACTAATGGTGAATTGAAGATGAAGCAGGTTAGTTTGCTAAGACATAAATAATAATCTGTTCTTATTTAGAATACAGGAATATATATATATATATATATATTGAAAACTCATCAAATTCCTTTTGCAATTTTAATATATTTAAAATGCAGAAAATCATGTTAAGTTCCTTTTAGGAAACAGTACCGGTAGTGTTAAATGTTAATGACACATTGGCTGTTTAAAATCCATGAATGCCTTATTATTAGCGCATGATTGGTAGTGACTATTGATTTCACACGGCTGTTATGACCCCATTTCAAGTATTTACAAGAAAAAGAAAGCATATGCAGCGGTCTCTGTCGGAAAGTCTTCCTTAAAAGATGTCATGTGCTACAATGCAAATTATGTAATACTTAAGAGATATGTTATTACTTGTTTATGTCTGGTAGGCGGATGATGCGATAACCCATTTTCATTAATTAGGCCGCATGACCATGCTTGCAGAACTACCAATTAGCCTCAAGTTCAATTTTCAACTTCTGAAACTGAGTCTTTCAATTTTTCTGTTAAGCTACTTGACCACAAAGTAAGATTTAGGTATTTCCTGTTAGCAGTTTTGAGATGGTCCCTACTCCCTAACCAAATAAAAGCAATTATGCTTTTAAGTTTTAAAAGTACATCTGAAAGCTACCATGCAGTAGGTACGTGATATGGATTATTACCATCTGCTATGGCTGTTGATGTGCTGCCCGTTTTAGTTAACTAGTCTTTGCATGATACTGCTTGCGGAACTGCCATTCTGCCAATTAGTTTCAAGTTCAATATCTTTAATTCCCAAATAGAGTCCTACCCTTCTCTGGAAGCTACTTGATTTAAGTCTGCCACAAAGTAAAAAAAGGTACTTTTGGTTAAGCAATTTGGAGATACATTCCCAACCAAATGAAAGCAAATATGCCTTCACAGATAGAAAGTAAATTTGAAAGCTAATTGAGCAGTTTTTAGAAGTCATGTCTTGAAAGTCAACCTTAAACTGCTAAACTGAATTGGGACTATAAGAGATGTGAGGTCCCTGGGTTCAAGACCCATTGGGTACTTGTGTAACTTACCATTAAGAAAAAAAGAAATCAGAGGCCTGACAAATCTGCATCTTATAGATTTCCAATTGAGCAAATAAGTGCAAATAAGTGCTGTTGATGTGCTTTTTTTTTTATTGATATCTTGATGTTTATGACAGGAAAAGGAACTTGCAGCGGCTGCGAGTAAATTTGCAGAGTGTCAGAAAACAATTGCATCCCTTGGCCAGCAGTTAAAGTCTCTTGCAACACTGGAAGAATTCCTGATTGACTCTGAAAAGCCTTTGGAACTCACTAGTGAGGGAATTCAAGGGCCTAAAAATAGTAGAGAACCATTGAAATTGCAAATTAGCAACCTGAATTTGCCAAAAAGAGATTCTGACTCTATGAAAATAGTCAGTGATGGTTCAAGTCTTTCAAAGAACAGCTATGAAAGTGAGTCATCATTATCACCAAACCCATCCAATGCCTCTGAGAAAAACCGAAATGGGTTTGGGAAGTTTTTCCCTAGAAATAAGAGTGTGACTCGGAATGAAAATCTGTGAGAATGATAAACAAGAGAAATTGATAGAAAATTAGTAGGCTTGAATTTTTCGTTGTAAAGTTGCTTTATTTGTTCTTATTACCAACACTGTAGATTCGATGCTTGCGAATCAGCAGTTGTATTTACATACAAGGTGCATCTTGGAGAACAGAAATCGTTCAAAGAAGTTATAGTGATACGTCAAGTTCGAAATTAGAATTTCTAATTGCTTTTTAAGTTTTAATTGCATTTCTGCTCTTGGTTTCAAGTAATCGGCATCTTCAAAAAGCATTGATGTTAAGAACGGGGAGTGTTCTACATGATTAATGAGTGGCTTATTTGAGCTACACGTATGGTGCATTTAACCTTTTTTATCCAAAATTTGTGACTGGTGAGGATGGCAGTTGATTGATTTTTTATTTTTCGAATAGAGAAAAAAGAACAAGGTATTTTCCAGGATTTATACATTAAGAAGGGGTTGTCATTACAATTAGGGGGATTATTAGTATAATGAATTGTGATGGTCTTGGGCATTTTTAGAATAGCTAGATACAAAAAATTTGACAACTGTTGATGTGGCAGATTGTTAGTGATAGGTAAAAAAGTGATGTTAGTGGTGGACTCAAACGAGAACTAGTAAAAACGATTTGTCAACTCAATTATTGTGAAAAATATAATGAATTCTTTTGTATATCTACTTGTTGGGGGTATTTCTCTGGGATTGTAAATACAATGAATTGCTCTGGTGGTTGGGGGTCATGTCCGGTAAGCAAACAACTCTGCAAGTCAAATTGACATTTATTAGATGATTGTATTGGTAGACAGATGTTACAACTCTGCAACTCTGCAAGCAAACATCTCTACCAATTACATATATATTACATGAATTGCTCAATGAATTGCTTGGTAGACAGATGTGAATTATGTAATATATATTTGACTAGCAGTCTAGCACGTATAATATTTTCTTCAAATGAGTTTCAATTTATTGAATGCATAATTGATGTCTAAAGCAGTTGCTATTTTAATGGTGAGATCAACCCACAATTTATACTAATTTCAATGTTTGTGCATGAAAAAAACAAATAGGCAAAAAAAAGTTTTTAATGGTGAGATCAACCCACAATTTATACTAATTTATAATCAATACTGAAGATTCAATGCTTGTGCATGAAAAAAACAAATAGGCAAAAAAAAGGGGTATTGGGGTGAGAGAGGCTCGAACTCTCGACCTCAGGATCACTCAGAAGCTATGAGACCTACGCGCTAGCCAACTGCGCCACCACCCCAATTGAGTCTTTGCTATTAATCAAATTAATATGTACGTAACATATGGGATGAAATGAGTTGTTAATAATTATCCCGCTGAAACAAACTACTAAAAAGTAAAAACATTACAAAACCACAGGTTAACATGGGCTGCAATACTATGCCCCTACTCCAATCATAATATTAGACCAAACCAGAATTATAAAAATTAAGATACATCTCATATGCTACACTACAGTGTGCAATGGATATGATATATTGTAGGAGACCACGCAGGGGCGGCGCCATATACAATTGAGGGTGGTCACAGGACCACCCTCAAACTTGAAAAATAAATAAATTTTATACCTATAAACAAGGAAATTTTAAATTAATATAGATTGTTGAACACCCTAAAAAAAAAAAAAAAAAATTGACCACCCTAAAAACAACTTGAACATCCTAAATAAAAATTTATCCATTAAAAATAAAATTTGACTTCTCCAAAATTTTGGTCCATTGAAGATTGAACCAAAAAATTGCAAGAAGTGCTATGTTCGTACAATATGTTCTCAACACTTTTATAATAAATTTTAAGTGGCAGATTGTTACTAGTAGAAAAAAAAATTTAATGATATGTAAATTAAAACTAGTAACAATTGTTAACTAGGATTTGTTGTGAAAATATTATGGACATATTATTTTTCAAAAATTGTCCAAACAAACAAATTAGCCTAAAAGCCTAAATCAAATGTTTAATTGTGATATTTTAAATTATGTTTACAAAAGACATTTTAAAATTGCTATTTTTTTATTAAAAAAATGCATATTTTCCAATAGCAAGTTAGTTAGTACTTGCTTTAGTCTTTAGATGAATTTATTGGATTTATGTGATACATCTTGTACATACACGTATGCACTAAAATAATACCTCAATATTTTATTGAACATGATTAATGTAACGGTTTAATACCTAAGTTGAATATGTTGAATGAACTTGTAACTTAGCTTTTTAGGGGCGGCACCATATACAATTGAGGGTGGTCACAGGACCACCCTCAAACTTGAAAAATAAATAAATTTTATACCTAAAAAAAGAGAAATTCTAAATTAATATAGATTGTTGACCACCCTAAAAAAAAAAAAAATTGACCACCCTAAAAAAAACTTGAACATCCTAAATAAAAATTTGTCCATTAAAAATAAAATTTGACTTCTCCAAAATTTTGGTCCATTGAAAATTGAACCAAAAAATTGCAAGAAGTGCTATGTTCACAACATGTCCACAACACTTTTATAACAAATTTTAAGTGGTAGATTGTTACCAGTAAAAAAAAAAAATTAATGATATGTAAATTAAAACTAGTAACAATTGCTAACTAGGATTTGTTGTGAAAATATTGTGGATGTAGCATTTCTAAAAAATGGTTCAAACAAACAAACTAGCCTAAAAGCCCAAATCAAATGTTTGATTGTGATCTTTTAAATTATGTTTACAAAAGACATTTTAAATTGCTATTTTTTTATTAAAAAAATGCATATTTTCCAATAGTTAGTCAGTTAGTACTTGCTTTAATCTTTAGATGAATTTATTGGATTTATGTGATACATCTTGTACATACACATATGCACTAAAATAATACCTCAATATTTTATTGAACATGATTAATGTAACGGTTTAATGCCTAAGTTGAATACGTTGAATGAACTTGTAACTTACCCTTTATTTTTTTGTTATCACTATGGACAAAATTCTTATAAGGAAATTACTTTTATTACAAAATTTATCTTTTAAGCAAATTAGTATTCACTTGAATAATCTTCTTTTAGATCCTAGGCTATGAGAAAAGTTCTCATCTTTTCATCCTCATAATCGAGAGAAAATAAAAAGAGCATATTTACAAAGATGTTCTTGTCAACCTCTTTGCCATGATTTCCCTAAAAAAGAAATTAGTAGAGCATTGCATAAATTTAATCCTGATTAGTTTAAAGAATACGAAATATAGGTTGGAACATATCATAAAAAAGGATGATGCATTTTGTTTATATTGTTACTTATTTAGGTAAGATGTTGGTAATTGAAAGGGAGATCAGTAGTTTAATGATTACTTGACTGTTGTTGAGGGCCATTTGTGAGAGCCCAGGCAGAAAGAAAGAAAGCCCAATAATAAGGGCAACAAGGAATTGACAAAATAGATAGCAAAAAACCATTAGGTCCAAACGGTAGGAATGATGGATCACAGGCCCAAGAAATAAACAAATGGGTCTTGAAGAAGCAAGTGGGCTCAAAGAAGCCCGGAAAGAAAGAAATAGTATCCCATGGGCAGTATATTAGAAAGAAAAGTGAGAAAGGGCCGCCGCAGGCCCAAGGCAATGCAAACTAAGAGAGTAAGGGGTTTATAGCAGGCCCATGAACTCCAAGGATGAGAATAAGGTTATTGGGCCAGGGAAGCCCAATGAAGTTAGTAAAAAGCCCATGAGAGTGTGGAATTAGCAAATGGGCCGAGGAAGCCCAAAGAAAGCAAACGGGCCGTGGATGCCCAAAGGAAAGCCCAAAAGGATATAGGAGCCCATAAGTAAAAGCAAAACAGTGGCCATGACAAGTCACTGAGAGAAGGAATAAACGGCTGACCCAAAAGAGGCCCAGCAGAATTAAGTTATTACGGTAGGAAGAACAGTACAACATTGCAAGAAATAAAGAAAACCAAGAGTGGGCCAAAGAAATGTAAAGCCCATCGTCAGACAAAGTCCAACTCTTGAATGGAGCGAGAAAGCAAAGAAAAGCCCACATAAGAGGTCAAAAAACACGGACGGCGAGCCTCTAGATCACGGTAAATGCATGAGCAGCAGGCAGATTTTTGGACATATCTGAAAGGAAAGTACGCGTAAAGCTCAGGCACCACTAGTCTATACCCAGCCAATATAGGACGTGGTGGGGTCATGGGCCAGAGGTAAAAGGTAAAGGAGGTATGGTTTGGTGGTGGGGAGAGGGGAAAAGACTTATTTTACGGCTCCTGCCCAAGCCCTTTTGGGAGGTACGTTTTGCTGTGATGACAGACCACCCAAAAGAGGCAAGGTTGAGGGGAGAACTGTTAGGTGCATGCCTTGAGGGAAAGAGAGAGAAAACATTTATACCGTGGCAGGTAAGAGTGCTACGGTAGCCTGACAAATAAAAAAAACCTGCCTTTGTCTGGCAAGGGTGAGTGTCACACAGACTTGGTGGTCGACAAGTACGCCCGGACCAGACAAAGGCGGTTAAGGAGTAAAGTGGTAAAAAATTGGCCACGGCAGGCACTATAAAAGGACTCTTGCCGTGCCCTGAAAAGGGGATAAAAAAACAGAGTATATTGACGGAGTAAAAAGAAAGCAAAGAAAAAGAAAATGACAGAAAGAAAAGAAAAAGATAAGAGAGAAAACAGAGGAAAGAAGAGAGGAAATTGAGGAAAAAAGAGAGATAATACAATGGGCATGCACCAGTAGGTCGATTTCCCTCTCTCCCCCTTCAAATCCTGCTCTCTTCCAAAACATAACAAGGATTCCTTTTGGATATTAACCATTCAGGTCCGACTCCCTCAAAGCCATTAATCTCCACGGCTGGATCTTTTCTTGGGAGATTATTTGCATTGAGAGGAGGCGTTCTCCCCTCTTTGGTTTTGTTTCTGCGGACCAAACTTAAAACTTGACTTTATGCCCGTTCTTGATTAGTTCATATTATTTTCTTTCTCCTTTACTTTCTCTGTAAATGACATTATCACGACTGTAATCATTTTTATAAATAGGGGTTACTTGGCCATTTTATTAAAATAGTCAAAGTACTCTATTTTTTTGTTATTATTATTATATCTGCCTGTCGTAACTCATCTGAAACAGTTCTGCTTACCGTAAGCTTACTCCTGGCAGACGAGACATAGTTTGTGCATAAACCGGCGTTACAGTTGGACCGGTCCCAACTCCTTTGCTCAAAAATATTCGGGCCCATTACTGCAGGAGGCAGCCCAGCCCAACGCATAATACGCAAAAAAGGCCCCTACAACTGTGTACGTTAAAAAAAAAATAGTTGATAGCATTAATAATGAAGCTAGCATATAACAATTTTAAAATATGAAAAACTTGTAGAATGAAATTTTTAAACTTTTATGTATTTGTGATTGTTTTTTTATGTCAATATATTCAAATTTTATTTTTATGAAATTTTGTTTAATTTAAATTTCTTAATGATCACCCTGAACAAAATTTCTGGAGCCGCCACTGAGACCACGCAAATGTATTAACTGATTTTATTCCTTTTCTTTTAGTGTATGAACTATCCAATGAATTTCGTACATATATATATATATATATATATTTTTTTTTTTGAGAATGAATTTTGTACATATTCTTTTGGTAGAGAAATATTCATAGAAAAGATGGTCTCTCGTTTTTTTTTTTTTTTTTTTTTTTGAGAATGAATTTCGTACATATTCTTTTGGTAGAGAAATACTTATAGAAAATACGTATTCTTTCGTACAATGAATTGCTCGGGCGTTTTTCTGGGATTGTAATTACATTGATTTCTGGGCTTTTTTTAAAAAAAATTATTTATATTAGGTTTTGATTTGATGTTGCACCGGCTATTAAGAGTGCGTTTGGATTGGGCGTTTTCTGCCCAATCCAGCGTTTGCGTTTTTTTTTTTTTTTTTTTTTTTTTCACGCGTTTTGGGCGTTTTGGGTGTTGCGGCTACTGTTCATGCACTGTTCAATGAACAGTAGCCGCAAACTTTGACTTTTCAAATTTTTTTGGACCAATCACAGCACATCGTGTACTGTTCACGGACCCACAAATTTCACTTTTCAGCAACTTTTTCATTAAAAATGGGTCCCACGATACTATTCACACATTTAAAAATTATTTCGCTACAGTATTTTTCAGTTTTCAGTTTCAGTTTTCAGTTTTCAGCTGTATCCAAACGGACCCTAAATCTCTTCTCTATTTCGTCTTCCTCACTTTTTTTTTGGTGTTGCTCAATATGTTGTTGCTGTGACTGCCAATAATGATGGTATTATAATTAAATTATAGAGTCAGAATTTGATAAAGACCTAGTGTAAAAACTCAGTTTTACACCCTCCAATATGACAAAGACACATAATATTTTTTCAAATAATTTCAAATACAAGAGTAGCCCCTGATACACCAAATCATAATCCCATTAAAAACTCACTCACCCAAATATTTAATAAAAAAAAAAAAATGAAATCTACAATCGTCAAGCTGCCGGAGTTGTTGCCTTCATCTGGGGCAAGCCAAAAAAATACGTTTCTATACAATTCACATAACAATATCTGTAGCTAATGTAGATGACAAGCAATATTATAGTTATTTTTTATTTTATTTTATTTTTTTGGCCCAACACAATGAACCAAGAAACACAATATCCCAAACAGATTTGAATGAAGCAAGTGGGGTCCATACCGAAACCCACCAAGCTCTACAAATGGGTGAAGCAGCAACATTTGGCAAATCTAGGTCTTTGCTAGATTTTATGAGTCTTTTCATAGAGGGAAGAGAGGGAAATTCGAGGGGAGAGTTTGAGAGGAAAACATTTTTCTAGACCCCGTTGCCCACACCCATGGTGGATCCAGTAGCTTTTCCAGAGTCCTTCAGTGGAGGAGGTAGATCCGGCGAGGTAATGTGGTAAAGGATGGAGGCCTGGCAAGGTAATGGGATGGTAAACAGAGCTCCGGCGAGGTTTGTGGCGGGAGGCGGAGGAGTTGAGGGGAGATGAAATTTTAGGAACTCTTTTTCATGTTTAGTTTAAAAAACGTGAAATAGGGTTTTTAATTTTTTTGAGATGTTATTAGGTGTATTAGGATGTATTGCTTTTACAATAAGTTTTAAGTAAAACAGTGATGTGGCATGTCCTTATTGGTTGGTGTAAACTAAAGAGTTTACACCCCGTCCTTATTGAATTTATTCTCTAAATGATAATGGTTTCCCATGTTAATGTTATTGGAATATGAGGTAGTGTTTCGGAATTGTTAGGGATTTTCTAGGTTTCTAGTAAGGGATACCGGTGTTTATTGACTTGGGATCTCTGTTATTTTTTCATCCTTATTGCTTTAAATTTAACAAAGAATCTAGTTAACAGGTACTCTTAGGGCGTTTGTTAATAAACTATTTTAGAAAATTTTTAATACCACTTTTATGAAAGATATTAAAATTTGTCAGAAAAGTTAGCTGTTTTTTTTTTTTTTTTCCTTATAAAAATTAAAAAAAAAATTCTTTAGCCAATGCTCTTAGGGTATCAGTTAACTTTTCCCTTTAACAAATTTGTGATATAATTGTCAAGCTCAATTGACGCATCTTGGGTCAAGGGGGAGGTTCAAGGCAATGTTGGTAAAGGTGTCAAACACACTTAAGAGCACCAGTCTCTTAGATCTGAAGCACAAAATATAAAGCGCAAGCACTAAATAGACATTTTTCAAATATAACATCCAATAAACTCTAATAGAAATATTCATATCATATAATTTTAAAATATATAAATTGAATTTATATATTTTACTCACTAGGTACGTGCAATTGTATAATGATTGTAAGTTTCAATTTTACATAAATTATTTCAATTTTCTTAAAATTTTAATATAGTAAATTTTCTAATCATAGAAATTTTAAATATAACATTTTATATAACTCTTTTGTTTTATAAAAATACTTAATAGTAATAGTTAAGACTTATGATCAAATGATCTACATGATTCAATCAACATAACATTATTAGTGTCTTTTGACATTTAGGGTGTGTTTGGATAGAACTTATTTTGTTGAAACTGAAAACTGAAAACTGAAGACACTGTAGCAAAATAATTTTTAAATGTGTGAATAGTACCGTGGGACCCAGTTTTAATAAAAAAGTTGCTGAAAAGTGTAATTTGTGGGTTCGTGAACAGTACATATGTGCACTGTTCACTGCAGAAAGTCAACATTTGCGGTTACTGTTCAATGAACAGCAACCGCATTACTTCAAAACAAAATGCATGAAAAAAAAAAAAAAAAAAAGAACAAAAACGCAATTCAGAAACGCACCGCAACTTTAAGTGGAAACCAAACATACACTTAAATCATTTTTATTTTGCGTAATACAACACCTTAAGAACAGTGTTTGTATAATAAGTCAACGGTTCATGTCATTTCTTCAAGATCAAACAATTAATTTTAATGATTCATATCTTAGCAATAAAATTTAAAAAGTATGTCTAGTCATGCTTTGTGCATTTCAAAAAAAAACGTGCCTAAAGTGCTCTTCACTAAATGAGCTTTGCATTGGCCAAACAAAGCACTTATACCTTGGGCTTTGAGCTTTAAGTACGCTTAAGCGCGCTTTTAACAACATTTGTTTAAAGTTTAAATCTATCTTCCCCATTGTAAATATTAAATTCTCCAAAATAAAATAAAAATAAAAATAAATGAGGGGTATAATTGGCAATGTTAAAAGTGTAATAGGTTACATCCCCTAGATGATTAAAACATCAAATCTAAGGGAAATAAATAGCCTTTTTCTTCCCCCACCCTTGCTTTCCCTTGTATCTTTTACTCTCCTCTTCCTTCACCCTTTCAAACACATTGTTAGGATTTCTAACTCTTGCTTTACCCTATTTCATTTGACCACTTTGACTAATATCCTAAGCATGATTACTAGTTTGCATAATTGAGTGTAGCTAATAAGAACCTAACTGAGAATTTATTCGGACTCAACCGATGCATAGGTCTCTGTAGGTGGCTTGTGCCCGAGGGTTAACTCAATAGGTGTGGGTCCAAAGGTTCGCCATGGAGAGGTTCCACATCACTAAAAAAAAATAATAATAATAATGCACCAAGCACCATGCATTGGTTTAGTACTTTTACTTGCCTTTAGTTGTCTTAAAATGGAAATACTAGGGACACAAAAAAGTCCAAAACTTTTTCCACAACTTATTACGTGCCGAGTTGTTGGTAGTGTTAAACATCAAGCACTGCCTCTCTCTCTCTCTCTCTCTAGAAATCTCCAGACATCGCTTTGTAGAGCCATAATTTGACTATTGTTCTAAAAGTTGATTTGGACAAGAAATAAATAAGCTAGAGCCTAGAAAATTGTAGAACTGAAACCATAGAGACAAAAAGAAGAATACTCTAGAAGCTATCATGGGTTAGAAATTAAAAAGGGTTCGGTTAATGTATGTCTTTAGGGCATACATTAACTGTACATATTTAGGAATAGTTTTTTAGTACTGTTTTGCTTTTATATACGATAGAGATGACTTTTATGGGAATAAGTGAAAGGCATCTGACCATTTATATTTTTTTCAAAGAAACCAAACTACCCTTTACTCATTTCTCCTCCTCCTCAAAAGTTGAAACACAAGTTACACAACTCAAACAAGTTAATCGAAAACAACACTCTACCACTAAACAACCTCTTATAGAGTAAAATTGGTGGGTTTATTAGTTTATATCACAGTTAATTATTTTAACCACAATGAAATTTATTGTGAAATTTATTATAAGTATCGTGAAAAACTAAATTTATTATAAGTATCAATTGTGTCTATTATTCACGTCATTTTTATTCTGTCAGGTGATATTATTTTATTAGACAAACTAAACATGTGTAACAAAATACTATTTTATGCCTTATGCACAAAATACCTTCTCTTGAAATTGGCGCGCATTTGACAACTAATTAAAAACTAGCTTTTTGCTTAAATTATCTACTATTGGGGGGTCTTACACTATTTTTTTTGGTCTTAGCTTGATTTCAAATAATTTAACTTTTAAGCATTTTGAAAACTAGGGTGCTAAATGGCTATGCTTGCAAACTTGGGTGTGACATGAACTAGAAGTTAGAATTCTAGTAAGAAAGAGACTACTTTCTAACAAAGTGAATGTTAAAGATCAATCTAATGTTCACCACTTCTACCATTCTAAGCTACAACTCTAAATCATGTATTTCTGATTATATTTCGTTAGAGTTTCAGTAGGTAAGAAGTTTTGGACCCTTTTGGTGGTGAAAATGGGGTATTTATAAAACAATTAGTGTTCTAGGATTAGGTGAGACGTTAATTTGGGCAGCCAGTTGATTATGATGGTTGCCCTAGCGTCTCACTAAAATGGAAATGGACTGATTTGAGACTTCTATCTAGAAGATGCGTATGCATCACATACCCTGTGTATGAACCTTTTGTAAACCTCAGGCAAATTAGGTCAGAAATGGGTTTTTAGGCTTAGTTCTTGGGTCACATTTAGGTTTGGGCTTGGTTATGTTAGGCCACCTTTGGGTTTATTGGCTCATTGGGTTCCATACATGATGCTAATCATTTTGGAAGCAAACTGATTTCTTGTCATTAGGACCAGGGACCTCGAATATAAGTCAAAACAAAATGAGATATCTACATATGTAATACGTAGAAAAGTTTTTATATAAAGATGATATATATAGGAAAAAGTTTAGTTACAAAATTAATTATAGCTTAAGGCTACAAACTTATTTAATAATATCTTTTTATTGGAGGTGAATTTGACAAATCCACCATTGGATTACATCTTCCTCTTATATTCTCCATGTATGCAAAATTTCTAGAAAATTAAAGATTAATAACAATGTCATCAATAAATTGTTTAAATTACAAGTTTTTATAGTTTAAAATTATGCATAAAATATAAGCTTATAGATCATATAATAAATAATATATGATTGACATAAAATTTGACATGTGTATTGAAAGCATAAAGAACATGCAATTCAACGGTTATATTTTCAAAATATGTAGTAATGTTTATTTTATTGAGTAAGATTGAAACTTTAGACTACAACCAATTTTGTACATAAACTTTGTCTATATATATATTCTACCAATAAATCAAAATGTAATTTAAGAGAAATATTCATTCCTTAAAAATAATTATTTATAACATCTTGTGCATTATTAGAAAAAAAGTACGTTAGAAATTGAAAATATTCTTTTAAGTTTTAAACAAACTTTTTAAAACCAAAATTTTTTTCCTCCCAACAATGCAAAACACCAAAAATATATTTAAAAAATTAATAAAACTCAACAAGACTACAAATCCAAACCAAAATGTAAAAAAGTTTACTTAAACATCTTCTACGTGATATTAAGATTGTAGTTACCAATAAAAATTTAAAATAGAAAAAGCGGTAGCTGGAATAAGAGACGATAAGAAAGAATTGGGAAAAAAAAATCACTTCAATTATTGCCGATCTATGTGGATTCATCATTCATGGATGAGAGAGAGAACAGATAGGGTGAGATTTTTTTTTTTTTTAAGAATAGAGTGAGAGAGTTAGGTAGAGAGAGAGAGAGAGAGAAAAGGGAAAGAGAGTGTTTGGAGCATGTTTAAATTTTTTTACTATTTAGAGAATGAATAGTTATTTTTACTTTTTAACTACTCACTTTTTTAAATACACTTTCCAATAGACTCTCTATCATTTCTTTATTCTATTTAAATATTATTTCTTTACTATTATTTTAATCTCCCTCTATCCCATTTAAATATTATCTTTCTATACCTTTTTTTAGGTAATTTATTCATTAATTTATTAACAAAAATTATCATTACACATTTATTTTTTTAAAATCAAATTAAAACGGTAATTTCAATTAATTGAGCTACGAGTATACTAGCCTCATAGCATGTGCTCACGTGTGTACTCAGAGGTTCTTTTCTTTTTGGGTAAAGTTTAATAATTTGCATCAATTATAATTTGAGATTACTATATTTTCCAATCACGAAAAAAAAAAAACTAGGAGTGTGATGATCAAATTATTTCACACACAAACGCATAATACTCTCATCACAGCCCTAGGTTTTTTTTTTTTTTTTTTTTTTTTTGTGATTGTAAATTATAGTAATCATAAATTATAATTGATGCAAATTATTAACTTTTACAAAAAAAAAAAGAGCATTTGAGCACGCGTGAGCGTGTGCACTATGGCTAATTTTTCTATCATATTTAAATATTCTTTCTTTATTATTATTTTAATTACCATCTATCCTATTTAAATATTATCTCTCTATACCTTTCTTTAGGTAATTTATTCATTAATTTATCAACAAAAATTGTCATTACAAGTTAATTTTTAAAAAAAAATTAAATTAAACCCATTATATCAAACAATTAAACTCAAAAACTCAGCTTATGAAACACTCGGCTTATTAAACAAAAATAATCATTACCCGTTCCTTAAAAAAAAAAAAAAAAAAAAAAACTACACCACTAATTAAACCCTTTTTAATTAGACCACACACAAAATGCTTCATCTTATCAAAAAAAGAAAAAAAGAAAAGAAAAAAAGGACAAACAGAGTGAGAGAGAACGGCAAAGGCCAAAGAGGCAGAGAGAGAGATCTTGCTCCACTATTGAACAAAAGATACAAGCCAGTGGAGAATCGGCGTTCATAGTGCCAATCTGCATGCGCCTTCCACTCCACCACCGCTCGTCTTCCTTCCTAATGCAGCCCAGATGGGTCAGATCGGCTTCGTTTTTGTTGTTGTTGTTGTTATGATTTGATTAGTTTTAAGATTGTGTTTTTGAGTTTGTACTTTGATAAGATTGTGTTTTTGAGTTTGTACTTTGATTGTTCTTGAGTTTACAGATTTTTGAGAGAGAGAGAGGCTTTGGCCTTTGTTGTGTTTGTAGCCATTGTGAATATGTTGTTAATTCCTTTGCTAATAAACAGTATGTGATCAAATTAAGAGAGCGACCGTACATTAGTCAAAAAAAGAAAAAGGAAAAAGAAGAAGTTTAGGAGTTGTTTGGATGAGTGATTTCCATAACTCATAACTCTGTTTCCATAACTTATAACTCAAAAATGGTGGGACCCATAACTGAGAAGTCTGTTAGGCACCACATAACTCTGTTTCCAGTTTTTTTGTTTCCATCATTTAATTATCTGATTTTTGAGTTATGAATTATAAAAATTGAAAACACATTTTAGCTGTTTTCAATTTCCATAACTTTGTTTTCAATAACATTTTTGTAATTAAAATTACATATGAGTCCCACAGTTAGACTTTTTGCTCTCTCTAATAGACTTTGTGCCCGTTTGGTTCCACTTTTTCAGCCCAAAACGGGCGTTTTCAAAAAAGCTGGGCCCAAATGTGCGTTTGGTAACTTCAAAACGCAACTTTTATAAAAAAGTTGCGTTTTGAACTTTTAGAAAAGCTGAAGGGAAAACGCGCAACGGAAATGGAGGCTCCCTGGTCCATAAATCAAAACGCGCACAGCGCGTTTTGTTATATTACCGTTGCAAAGATGGAAAGACCGAAATACCCACACATTTTCTGTGCGCGTTGTGCCCTCATCTCTCATCTCTGCTCTCCCTTCGCATTTGACGCCTCCATCTGTTCTCTCTGCCGTGCTCTGCCTTCGTAAGTTTCATCTCTGTCTTTTTTCTTCTTCCGCTTCGCCTTCCTCTTCTTCTTCCGCTTCGCCTTCCTCTTCTTCTTCTTTCTTTCTTTCTTTCTGGTTCTTCCTCTCCGTAAGTCTTTCTGTAGTTTTGGATTGTGGTTTGTTTTATGGGTAGTGATTTTTCTGTGTGTTCTTTGGGTTGATTTGTCATGGGTATGGGTTGTTTTGATTTGGACCGAACCGGGGTTGATTCTCATGGGTCTGATTTGGGTTTTTTTGGTTTTGATTTCTCTGTTCTTTGGTTGATTTCTCATGGATTTGGGTTTGATTTCTCTGTTCTTTGGTTGATTTCTCACTTTTGGTGTGTGGGTTTTGATTTCTCAGGTACCAAAAACACTGATCTGCTACCAAAAACCAGGTACCAACACTGATCTGATTTTTTTTTTTTTTTACCGAGTGTGGGAAAAAAAATTTCGGATCTTGCTATGAATGGGTGTTGTTCCTTTACTTGTTTTGTTATTTGTTTTTGCTGATTGGAATATATAATGAAGTGTTAGTTTGATGAATATATAATGGGTATTGTGTTCGGATCTTGCTGATTGGAATATATACATGTTCTCATGAAGTGTTTTTGTTTATTTGTTTTGTTATAACAAAATTTCGGATCTTGCTATGAATGTGTATTAACTTGGAGATATTGTTATGCTTCAGTTGTGTTATATATTTCAGTTGCTATGAATGTGTAGAACTTATATATTTCAGTTGTGTTAGCTTGTGTTTTGGGGCCTGGGTTCATTTAACTTTTCTGACCAACAATTGGGGGTTGATATGAATGGTGGGGTATCTAATAAGTTGCCTTTGTCAAATTCCTGTGGGGAGTTTTTGCCGTACTCAGAGTCTTTTTTCAAGCCATTTAATGAACATCTTCAGTTTGATGTGCTTGGAAGCATGGGTCCAATGTAAAAATGTTGTATAAGCTTTATTTTTTGTTTTAAGGTATGAGTTTACACTTGTGTACGTAACAAATCATATTACTTGCCAATTCTACGTAACAAATCATATTATTTGCTCTTCTCTTTGGTGATTGATTAATTGAGATTGTGTTTTGAAAATTTGAAGCAGTTCATGTAACTTGCCAATTCTACCAGTAAAGTATAAATTCGAATCCCCTCAAGTTGAACGAAAACCCCATATCATTCCAAGCGCTGCCCTGTTAGAATTTTGTAGTGTACACATTATTAAAGGAATGTACTGATTGGAATTGGTCTATGGCATGAGAATTAGGCATCAAGTGGGCACTTTTTTTTTCCCTTTATTGCTTTTGTGCCTTAAAGTTCCTATAATCTGCAGGAATTGCTGTTTGAGTAACATTATTTGTTCACTTATTCTTGTTAAAATTTAGTGTACTAGAATATAGCTTGTGCGAAACGTTCTAACTCATAGAAGATGAACCTATTTTTCAAAATAAAAGATCTTATCGAGAGGGTAGACACAGTTGCTAATGTGGTACTAACCTTTTTCAGATTGTATCATCTTATTGAAAATGAAATTTTGGAAAGAATTTGGTTTTCTGAGGAATAATTTTGAAATCTGAGGAATAATTTACTAATTATTCCTCAGAATGCTTGTAGCAACTTCTTCTCGAACTTGTGCCTCATATAATTCTATTGATAGACTTATGCCATGTTACATTGTCTTTTTGATTTGTTGAGCAATACTCTGTGCTGATTATTGGCATGTTAGTTATAATGATATTTCAGCTGTGTCCATGTGTTATGTAATGAACAAACTTTGGGTTGGTGTTCCTTGATGCGTAAATCCGGATATTGATGATTGGGTTGCTAGAATATGTAATCTGATCCGTAAATACAGTATTAAAATAAATAAATAAATAAAATCTAGAGCAATACATGGTGCTTCTTGACTGACAATGAAGTTTGCCATCATTTGCATGTCCATTAGTTAAATAGGCATTATGTGAGATGATGAAAAGTTCATTATGGACAAAGTTTCAGTAGAATTTGGACGCATTTACATAGCAGATACAAACCACTAGCTATTTCACACAAGAAAAAAGTTTAATATACCCAATGAGAATGATGCTGAGTAGAAAGACTTTGTAACATTAAACGATTGGCTTTTCTTTGTGGAAAAAGAAATTATTAGTGGTATTAATACAGGGCTGCTATAGAACTATATGCTTTAGGCTAATGTTTTCATCTAACTTTATAACAATTCTAACAGGCTTTGTACCCTTTGGAAGTCTGGTTGCAGGTGTTAAAATTAAAAGCAGTATGATATATATATATATATATATATTATTTGGTAGAAATGAAAACTTGTTCGAATGAGGACTAGAACATTGGTCATGATTTAGTTTTAGGATTGTTATATTTGTATTGGGATTTGAATGGAATTAATATCTTGGTTTTAGGATTGTTATATTTTGGTTTGTATGATTTGTTCTCAAGGTTAATAACCTTGGATACTGCAGTTGATTTGTTGGATTAATTATTTTTAAGATCATTATATGGAGTTGTTAAATGTTTTGGGTAGTCTCATCTTCCTCTTTTCTGGATTCCCGTGTTCTCCTCTGGCCATATATTTTAATGCTCAGACTAGGTAGCAATTTTTTTTTTTTTTTGGATTTATTAGATCATGTTTGTAACTAGTTCACTAGATTGGAATATTATGAATTCTATTTTTTGCATTTCTTATGGTTGCTTAACTCTATAGATGGGTAAAAACAACACTTCCAACTCCAAGGCAAAAAAAACAAGAGCAGTATGGGTAGATCCAAGTTGGACAACTACTTTTTGTAACCTTTGTGTGGAAGAGATTGAAGCTGGGAATAAGGGAATCTTTGCTGCCTTAAGTGCCAAAGGTTGGAGCAATTTGGTAATCAAATTTCGTGATGAGACTGGTCTAAACTATGATAAGGAACAATTAAAATGTAGGTGGGATGTATTAAAAGCAGATTGGAGAGTGTGGGAAAAATTGAAGGGTGTTGACACAAATTTAGGTTGGGATGCAGTGAAGGGAACAATTGATGCTAGTGATGATTGGTGGGACATGAAGTTGAAGGTGAGTTGAATATTTTATTAATATGTAGCTAGTTTGAAATATTTATGTATATTATTGTAATATGAGTGAAATAACAATTACATTTTGTAGGAAGTACCCAAAGCTTCAAAATTTCGACATAAAGGTCTACAGAATCTACAACAACTTGATAGAATGTTTAGGGATATTGCAGCAACTGGAGCAGAACTCATGTAGTACAATTTTTTTTATATTTTTATGTAGTACAATTTAAACTTCGATTATTGGTATGTATTTTATTATCTTTTTACATTTTTATGTAGTACAATTTAAACTTGGATTATT
The DNA here is from genome assembly GCF_001633185.2 of Quercus lobata. Taxonomy (NCBI): domain Eukaryota; kingdom Viridiplantae; phylum Streptophyta; class Magnoliopsida; order Fagales; family Fagaceae; genus Quercus; species Quercus lobata. Next base: position 40,121,099 of record NC_044913.1, on the reverse strand, counting down.
GATGTATATTTTATCATCTTTTTACATTTTTATTTTGTGCTTCATGATGATGAAAATTATTTAGATTTAATTAATATTGATAAGAAGTCATTAATGGTAATAACAAATAATTATGACACTAAAAAAGAAAAATTGCCCAAACATTATTAAAATAATACCAATAATATATATATATTATTGGTATTATTAAGTAGTAGGTTATTATTAGCTAACACTTGTGAGAAAAAATAATTTTTTTAGAAAGAGAAAAAAATAATTTTAATAGTCCGTTCAAATTAAAATTAGTATCAATTTTTATCACAATATTTTTACAATATTTTCACAATAAATCTTAAGTGGTAGGTTATTATTAGCTAATATTGGTAAGAAAAAAATAATTTTTTTAGAAAGAGAAAAATTGATTTAAGTATGATGAAGTAATTGATTTAAGTATGAAACAAACTCACATAAAAAAAAAAAAAGGTATGAAATAAATTCTCTTATATATACATTGTCCTTTTTGGTCATTTACCCCTCAAAAAGCCACTTTTATAAGTGCTAGCCAAACACTCAGCTTTTTCATTATGCACTTTTTAACAGTTTTTACCAAACACTCAGCTTTTTGAAACTCCACTTTTTCATTATGCACTTTTACAAAACTCCACTTTTTCATTATGCACTTTTTCAAAAAGCTGAACCAAACTCACCCTTTATCTCCTTATCACTTTTTCTTTTTTTTCTTTTGTCTTTCACGGGTCTGGGACACACCTCTCTCTGTTCTCCTCCTCTCCTTCTTCTTCTTCTTCTTTTCTTCTTTTCTTTTCTTTTCACTTTTTGGGTTTGGTTCTTTTTTTTTCTCCTTCTCTTTTTTTCTTCTTTTCTTTTCACGTTGGTTTCTGGGTTTGTTTGTTTGTTTGTTTTTTTTTTTCACTGGGTTTCCATTCTTTTCTTTCCTTTTAGAGACTCTGTTGGAGAAAAAACACTCACCAAAGTAAAGATGATTTTGGATTGCGATGACGGTGCAGTGCTCGATAAATGTATTGAATTACTATTCATATGTTATTTGTTGAATGCACGTATTGAGTATAATGAATGAGGTATGATGGGTATTTAGTTATATTTTTACCGAAATAAGAAAGAGACTAGTTTGACTAGCTTAAAATTAATGCTCTCAACGACATCATGATTAAGTTAGTGGCTTTGTTCACAAAAAGAATAAGAAAAGTTGTTGTTCCACGTAAAGTGGCACAATAATGGTTGCAACTTGTCCATGTAACAAATACGGAGTAGTAGTTAATAAAGAAGTGACGGTGACTCCATATAAAAACACCCTTTCATGTGGCCAATGTCGTCCCACTTGATGTGGTACCAAAATTACTCACTCAAAGAATAATTATAAGATGTCACGTGTGAACAGTAGGTGGACCCCACAGGCAACATAATCTTCTCTTCCCTGCAAAGTCAATCACGGTTTTGCATAAATTTTTTTTTTTTTTTTGGGCTGTTTGCTTGATTGACGGGTTTACTCTTACCTTAAAAAAAATTGATTAACATTTTAAGGGAATGATAAAATACTATTATCGGTAGTGAATATTTAATTGACAGACATTACTTTTGTATATATTAAAAATTAATTAATTGATACCTTAATTTAATAATAAAAAATTATTACCAAGTGGTGAAAGAGGTATTGATTAAGTGATTAACGCATGTGGAATCCAACTCAACTTTTATTGTTATTTTATTATTCTTTCTGCTAGTGCTGAGCAAAGAACAATCCAGCCTCTTCGAGTTATATTACATTACTACTCAATTCTGTGATATCTGTAGACAGTATTCACTAGCACATCTGTAATCTGTTGAGGAGTAATCTCCAGAGAAAGAGAAATGGCCGAGGCAGTTGTCTCCAGCGTTGTAGAAGCACTCATTTCAAACTTGACTTCCGGTCCTATCCAGCAGTTTAGAGGGTATATGAACGTGGAAGAGGAACTTGGGATGCTCCAGCATGCTGTTTCCAGAATCCAACCTGTTCTTTTGGATGCAGAGGAGAGGTACACTCAGAGCTATGAGGTCAAAATTTGGCTTGGAAAGCTTAAAGATGCATTTGATGATGCTGATGACTTAGTGGATGATTTCTCCACCGAGGCTCTGCGGCGAGAACTGATGCACCGGGATAGAAGCTTGAAACAGGTACGTATCTTCTTATCCAAGCTTGCATATGGTTCAAAAAGGCTGCCTAAGTTTAAAGCAGTTAATAAGAGAATAGAGAAAATTGCATCCGAAGGTGACAGATTTCAGTTTAATAACCGGCGTCCTGAGATGAAGGAGAGAAGAGAGACTCTATCTTCTCCTTCGTCACGCGAGGTAGAGATTATTGGGAGAGGGAAGGAAAAGAGTGCAATTGTAGATGATCTAGTGAAAATGAAATATAAACTATAAATAAAATAAAAAGGTATACCTTCTTAAGTTAATTCATTTAAGTCAAAATGACTCATTGGAATTAATTGATAAATCTCATTTGTAACAAAATTATCATCTATTAATCCTACAATAATTTAACAAAAATGATAAATAAATATTAACATCATATTTCAATATATTTGAAAAATAAATTAAGAACAAAAGAAATATATGTACTTTATTTATAATTTCTTAAACACTATATTCTTGTAAACATTCTTTAATTATTCATTAAACTCTTATTTCTTTTTTTTTTTTTTTTCCTTGAACATTGCACTCTTCTTTTAGTGTTTTCTATGATATTGGTAAAGTGAGGGAGACGAAAAAATAAATATTGGTAAAGTAAATATTGGTAGAAGATGAAGTAGAAAATGGAGGAAAATTGTAAAAAGGACATTTTTGTCTCATTAAACAAATTGATGACAACTTAGGAATTTTGCTTAGTTAAATCCGGCCATGTCAAAAGATTGCTGGCAATCACTTGCCAGAGCAAAGAACCCCTTTTCACCCCATTTCAAGTTTCTACGCACAAGGGGCCCACCACTAACATTGGCATAATCGTGTGTTCTTAGGGCACATGATAACGGATGCCAATTTAAAAATAAAAAAAAAGCTATTGCCTAAAAATTACTAAAACTCTACTGCAGAAACTTTAAGGGCTCGAATTGTTAGGAACAGAGAGCTTGGATAATTGAAATTATGCTTCCAAGAACAGAGAAGAGTTAAGAACAGGGAATTAGAGAAGGAATAAGAACAGAGAGTTAGAGAGAGAGAGTAAACATAGAATTGAAGAACTGGTAAATTTGGGAATGAATTCTGATATATGCTTCCTTCTTTCCAGGATTCTAATACTCTCTCAACCTCACTCCTTAACTGCCTAACAGCCAAGCCAGCTGTTAACCAGCTGCCAATACGCCAACACTAACCATTTATTTAACTAACTCTTATTTGGTAACATTACTAGTAGCAGCACCCTCATCAGCTGCTCCTGCATGACACATCAGCTGCTCCTGCGTGCATCATCAGCTGCTCCTGCATGCCCCATCAGTAACTTGTACACGCCCCACACCAGCACCCCCTATGCAGCATCATACGCCCCCCCATGCAGCTGCATACACATAGCTAGTGCAGCAACATACACATCACTAACATCATCACACACCTCACTAACATACTAACACATACTAACATATAGTAATATACTAACACACACTAACATATTCTAACAATACCCTCCCCTTCAAAGCACCTTGCCCACAAGGTGGGGAAACTTCTGTTGCAGCACAAAAAGATTCTCCCAGGTAGCATCATCCTTGCTTTCATCTTGCCACTGTACCAGCACCTGAGTGATAGTTCTGCTCCTCAACTGATGTGACCTGGTAGCTAAAATAGCCACTGGTTCAGGGTTAGGAATCTGATCCACATTCACAGCAGGTAAAGCAGACCTTGGAACTATCTGAGCACCCAACTTAGCCTTGAGGTTGGAGACATGAAACACAGGATGTATTTGAGAACCTGCAGGCAATTCCAGCTTATAAGACACCTCTCCAACCTTCTGCACAACTTGGTAAGGTCCATAAAAACGAGGAGCTAACTTGCCAAACTTCTTGGACTGAACTGAGGACTGCTTGTAAGGTTGCAGTCTAAGATACACCCAATCCCCCACAATAAAAGATCTATCCACACGTTTCTTGTCAGCAAACCATTTCATCCTCTCTTGTGCAGCAGTCAAATTATGCTTGAGTAATGAGAAGAGTTGTTGTCTATCCTGCAGAATTGAATCCACAGCTGCCACCCTTGTAGTGCCTGGAACATAATCCACAAGCTTTGGAGGAGGATATCCATAAAGAGCTTCAAATGGAGTAAGCTTAAGAGAGGAATGGAAATTAGTGTTGAACCAAAACTCTGCCAAGGGAAGCCAGGTCACCCAAGCTTGAGGTCTGTCAGCAGCAAAGGCCCTCAAATAGTGTTCCAAACTTTTGTTCACAACTTCAGTCTGGCCATCAGTTTGTGGGTGATAGGAAGATGACATAGCCAAGCTTATCCCTTGCAGTTTCATCAATTCAGACCAGAATTTAGAGGTGAATATTGGATCTCTATCACTCACAATGGTAGAAGGCAGTCCATGTAGCTTAAAGACAGACTGCATGAAGAGCTGAGCCACCTTAGCAGCAGTGTAGGGATGAGCCAAGGGAATGAAGTGAACATATTTAGTGAACTTGTCTACCACAACAAACACTACTGACTTCTGTTGAGATTTAGGCAGGCCTTCTACAAAGTCCATGCTAATATCAAGCCAAGGCCTATTTGGAATGACTAAGGGCTGCAACAAGCCAGCAGGGAAGCAAGTCTCAGTCTTCAACCTTTGACATACATCACATTCCTTGACCATAGTCTTCAAGTCCTTGCCCATACCAGACCAATAAAAGTCTTTCTTGAGTCTATGGAAGGACTTCAAATATCCAGAATGACCCCCTAAAGGGCTCTCATGGACTTGCTGCAAGGCAAGGGTCTTCAAGGTCTGATTAGAGCTGCCCAAGTATAGTCTTCCTTTATAAAACAACAATCCATTACAAAATGTAAACCCCACTGGAACATTCTGCCCTGATTCAATAGCCTGGATAGTCTGCTGGATAGCTGGATCTGTGGCATAGCTTGCTTTAAGATCATCAAGCCAAGTAGGAGTAGGGAATGAGATAATGCATAGAGTACCCACTCCACTGCAGTTAGCATCATCATTCCCAGTCATTTCTCTTCTGGACAGTGCATCAGCAACTAGATTTTCCTTGCCATGCTTATATTCAACTATAAAGGCATATCCAAGTAATTTGGTGATCCATTTTTGTTGTGCAGGGGTACCAATCTTTTGCTCCAACAAGTATTTCAAACTTTGATGGTCTGTCTTGATCACAAAGGGTCTTCCAAGGAGGTAAGGTCTCCATTTCTTCACAGCCACTACTAAAGCCAACAATTCTTTTTCATAAGTAGAAAGGGCAAGGGCCTTCCCCTTTAAAGCTTGGCTGTGGAAAGCAATGGGCCTTTGATTCTGCATTAAGACAACCCCTATTCCCAACCCTGAAGCATCACATTCCACAACAAATGGTTTAGTGAAATCGGGCAAAGCTAGCACAGGTGGACTGGACATAGCATCCTTGAGCAGCTGGAAGGCATGTGAAGCTGCAGGAGTCCAATTGAAGGAGTCTTTCCTTAACAAGGCAGTTAAAGGAGCTGCAATCAAGCCATACCCCTTCACAAACTTCCTATAGTAACCAGTCAAGCCCAGGAAACCCCTCAAAGCCTTCACATCATGAGGAGTAGGCCATTGCTGCATAGCAGCAGTCTTCCTTGGGTCTGTTTTCACCCCTTCACCAGAGATTAAATGTCCTAAATATTCTACCTCTCTACATGCAAACACACACTTTGATTGTTTTGCATACAATTGGTGATTCACCAATGTATCCAACACCAATTTAAGGTGACTGACATGAGCAGCCAAATCCTTACTATACACAAGTATGTCATCAAAAAACACCAAGACAAATTTCCTTAAGTAAGGTTTGAAAACTGAATTCATAAGTGACTGGAAAGTTGAGGGTGCATTGGTTAAACCAAATGGCATTACTAAGAACTCATAGTGACCCTCATGAGTTCTAAAGGCAGTCTTAGGAATGTCTTCCTCCTTCATTCTAATCTGATGATATCCGGATCTCAAATCCAATTTAGAAAAAACAGTAGCACCAAATAGTTCATCTAGCAGCTCATCAATAACAGGTATGGGATACTTATCTTTAATAGTTTCTTGATTCAAAGCTCTATAATCAATACACATCCTCCAAGAGCCATCAGCCTTCCTGACTAAAAGAACAGGTGAAGCAAATGGACTGCTACTATTTCTGATGAACCCCACAGACAACAACTCCTTAACAATGTTCTCTATTTCATTTTTTTGATAATAAGGATACCTGTAAGGCCTTTGAGATACAGCTTGAGTCCCTTCCTTCAAGGTGATATGATGTTCATGATCTCTTAAAGGAGGCAGGCCTTCTGGAGTAGCAAAAACAGACTTATAATCCAGCAACAAGGCTGCAATAGCTTCAGGGATCTGACCCTCTGCAGACATCAATTTAGGCTGCAGCTGGACTGAAATCTGGAGAATCAGTCCCTTCTTCACAGATTGTTTCAAGAAATCAGCACCCTCTTGCAATTGAGAATCAGTAGCACTCTTCAATCCTTGTAATTGAATTTGCTTGTAACCATAAGTAAAACTCATTATGAGCAACTTAAAGTCCCACTGAATTACTCCCAAGGTTCCCAACCAGTGAGTGCCCAAAACTAAGTCACATCCTCCCATTGGTAGCACATGTAAGTGTACTACAAACTCCACCCCTTGCATCAAAATAGGCACTGCCTTACAAACCCCCTGAGTTTTAATAACATCCCCATTAGCAACCTTTACTTCCAGAATTTGAGAAGTGTCTACATGGATATGTAATTGTGAAACCAGCATAGCATCAATAAAATTGTGAGTGCTCCCTGAATCAATTAGAATTACAAAAGACCTTTGATTAATCTTTCCCATGACTCTCATCGTACCTGAAGTAGGGGTGCCACTCAATGCATATAAAGTAATCTCTGCATCTTCTTGATCTTGCCAAGCCTGTCCACTTTGATCTGTACATCCCTTTTCCTCCAATTCAGTCAGGTGCACCACAGAATTTGCATTCTCCTGAGTCAGTTCTACCTGATCTAACAGAAATAATGTAGCACTCTTGCACTTGTGGCCAGGGGTCCATTTTTCATCACAATTATAACATAACCCCTTCTTCTTCCTTTCTTCCATTTGAGCAGGTGAAATCCTCTTAATAGGTAGCCTTGGCTTTGGCTCCAACAGAGCAGGAGCTTTTGGAGGAGCTCCCAAGATAGAAGGCTTCCCTTGATCTCCATGGAATTTGGAAAACTTCCTGCAACTCCAATTATATTCTTCCTGAATCTTTGCCAATCCAAAAGCTTCATTCAGAGAATTAGGACTAAGCATTCTTACTGGAAGCCTTATCTCATCTCTTAACCCGCTTAAAAAACAGCTTAACTTGTGAGCAGCAGATAATCCCTTAATCCTGTTGGATAACACCTCAAATTGAGCTTTATATAATGACACTGAAGCAGTTTGTCTCAGCCTGGTAAGCGTTTCCATAGGATCATCATAAGCTGTAGCACTAAATCTGATATGCAATGCTTGAACCAATGACTCCCAATCAACAACGAGGCCTACTTCTTCACTATCTTGAAACCAGACTAGAGCCTCACCTTCCATATGAAACGAAGCTAGCATCACCTTCTCTGCAACTGGTGTATTGTAATACTTAAAATATTGGTTGGCCCTGTAGACCCAACCTGCAGGATCTTCTCCAAAGAACCTTGGGAATTCCAATCTCACAGAACGAGACATCACCATTGTTGATGAATTCATATTCCTAGGTTCACCATATGTTGGAGACTGAGGTAATCCTCCTTGATCAGAACCATTACGCCTCTGCACCAAAATTGCGAGTTGTTGATTCATTTCGTTCATAGTGCGATTCATTTCGTTCATAGTGCGTGTATGCACTTCCTGGATAGTACGCATTTCTTCAATTTCTTTACCATGGTGATCACTTGTAGTTCTTAATGAAGCCAGAGCTTCTTGAGTCGCAGCGGTAGTTGATCGTGTCTCTGCCATGGCCGAGGAAAGTCTGGCTCTGATACCAAATGTTAGGAACAGAGAGCTTGGATAATTGAAATTATGCTTCCAAGAACAGAGAAGAGTTAAGAACAGGGAATTAGAGAAGGAATAAGAACAGAGAGTTAGAGAGAGAGAGTAAACATAGAATTGAAGAACTGGTAAATTTGGGAATGAATTCTGATATATGCTTCCTTCTTTCCAGGATTCTAATACTCTCTCAACCTCACTCCTTAACTGCCTAACAGCCAAGCCAGCTGTTAACCAGCTGCCAATACGCCAACACTAACCATTTATTTAACTAACTCTTATTTGGTAACATTACTAGTAGCAGCACCCTCATCAGCTGCTCCTGCATGACACATCAGCTGCTCCTGCGTGCATCATCAGCTGCTCCTGCATGCCCCATCAGTAACTTGTACACGCCCCACACCAGCACCCCCTATGCAGCATCATACGCCCCCCCATGCAGCTGCATACACATAGCTAGTGCAGCAACATACACATCACTAACATCATCACACACCTCACTAACATACTAACACATACTAACATATAGTAATATACTAACACACACTAACATATTCTAACACGAATACTCTTAGAATATATGTTAATCATATATTTTAAGAAAATTTTTATGTAAAATTAAAAAAATTGACAAAAAGTTTTGCCAACCTTTTTAATTTCTTATAAAAAATTTCTTAAAATGTTAATTCATAGCCTAAAGGCAAACGTTAAAAATCCATAGTATAAATAGGAACATTTGGTTCCCACTTATGTGAGGTACTTGTGTAAAGTGAAGTGAGGTGAAGTGTGTGAAGTGAAGAAAAGAAAGTCGAGGGCTAGTGTGTGTAGGTGTCTAGGTGTATTTATGTGAGTTGACGTGCATCTTGTAAAAAGGTAAATAAGTGGAGATGTGCAAAGGCAAAAATAAAATGCCGTGTGTCTCTAAGCAAGTGTGAGTGTGTGACTCGTGTCATTGTAAAAGTATACTGTCAACTTGTCAATATTGTGAAATAAATTTTGTTATCTTCTGCAGATGTTGTCCTCTTTTGTTCAACAAGTAGTAGAGGTAAAAGGTTAGTACATGCTTCCACCACTCATAATTAGTCATGTTCAAAAATTGTGATTTTTTTATTTTATTTTATTTTATATTTTATATCTATCATTGCTCTCTCAAGATAAAAATAGATGAGGCAGGCTAAAATTATTGGATATGTTTAAAAATTTTCTAAACCCATTATTTTAGAAGCCCAACTACCTACAGCTACTAATGAGGACCGTTCCACTCGTGCCCCTTTGGGCGGGTCTTTCTTGCACTCACCTTAAGGAACTTATGGCCATTTTTATATAAGTCGAAGGTGACCACTAAATTGTTTGAATAAGACGTACTAGTCACTGACCGAAGGAGAAAGACTAAGACAACTCTTTTCGGGTTATGCCATAAAGAAAGACGTGTCTCTCGGTCTCCTCGATACACTACCTTAGACAGCTTGCGTGAACAAAAAGGAGGCATACTAAAGGTTCCTATTCATCTGGAAGTTCTTCTCAGATACAAGGAAATGATTAAGTTCCAAAGGTAAAGATCGTAGTTCTCGAACGAGTAATCGAAAAGATTTTGGCCATAACTTCTATTCAAGCAGTTTATGTGCCTGCGGACGATTTGACCGATCCTGCTCCTGCCACGACATTTGCACATTTAGATGCTACTACCGTACTATCAAGAGGATTAGCTGCCAAAGGTATCTATCCAGCAGTCGATCCTTTAGATTCAACTTCAACTATGCTCCAACCTCGGATCATTGGTGAAGAACATTATGAAACTGTGCAAAGAGTTCCTACTCGAATTGCCCTATAGCACGCTTTCCTTCTTCCTTACCCGCTTCCATTGATTAGGGGCAAAGCATTGGCTTAGTTAGTGCCTCTCTCTCTGTATTGGCGCTCCTATGCGGATTTTTTACATTGCAATGTTAGTCATAGGACCAACAGAGTAGAAGCATTCGGATCCTAACCACCTAGGCCCACAGGTCGGATCCTTCCTATCCTATCGCATGCACCTATGATGGCCCTTTATGTTTGGATTAAGCCTAAGCCCATGACTTATTAAGTCAGCTAGTACATGAAGAGCATAATGCTCCGTTTGGATGGATGAGTGGAAAAGTGGGAGGATGGAAAATTGTGGGAGGATGAAAAAGTGGGAGGATGGAAAATATTTAGTTTTCCCTCTTATGTGTTTGGTTGGAGGGGTGGAAAAGTAGGATGGTAGAAAATTCTTTTGTTTGGTTGGAGAGAAAAGGGGAAGGATGGAAAATGTAATTTATATAAATTGACTATTATAACCTTGTTACATAATATGTAAGAAATAGATTTATTTGTACTCATTAAATAATATAAAATTTACCACATCATATATATAAATTTATATTATTGTTTTTATTATTATAATGTAAAATGAGGAGTATAATGAGGACAAGAAACAATAGATCACGTTGAAAAAAAAAAGAAGAAGGAAAAAAAAAAAAGAAAAAAGAAAAGAAAAGAGAGGAGAACCTGGATCACTGGACGATGTGCTGAAGGTAAGATGAGAAGATGAGAAAAAGTGATAAGGATTTGTGGGCAAAAGTCTTCAGGTGGGGTAGGTGAAGGGCATGAATGAGGGTAGGTGGGAGGGCATTATGGTAAAATAACAATGAGGCAGTTTTCTCTCATTGATTTTCCTCCCGATTTGGGAGGAAAAAATTTGTGGGCTCGGGAGAGAAAATTTTCTCCCGGGTTTTCCACTTTTCTTATTTTCTTCCCATTCCCAAACAGAGGAAAACTCAGTTTTCCACCCCATTTTCCTTCTTATATTTTCCATCCTTCCTAAATTCCACCAAACCAAACATAGTGTAAATAAATCCCCTAATATCATCTCTTTCCTTTCCTAAAACCTGTGATTTTGGCAACAACGTTATCAAAGGGATGAAATCCCTTAAATTCCTTTTTTGTTGGGAGAATCTCCTAAACCCTATCATTCTTTTCTTTCCTTATTCACTCTTGGAAAAAGTCACAACTTTTAATGATCATAAAACTAACAGCTGCAATTGGGTATTTTTCCATGAAGAGCAAATTCAAATGGAGCCAGCCAATTGCGTGAGTGTGGGTAATTTCTTATTATATGTAAGTCAGCTCTTCTATATAAGACTAGTTCCAAAAAGATCAATATAGAACGGAATCTAATATCTTTCCCTCTCTCTCATACTTGAAAATTCTGATTGGGCATCTTGTGACGAGTTTGAAGCTCTGTTTGTGAGTGCATACTAACAGAGTTGCCGTTGTATCTTGGAGAGCGACTGCCTGAGCCATTTGCATCAAATATCATTGCAGTGGGGGTGAAATCGTTTCTTAAGGATACCAGATTTAGTTTCGTGCCTCAGCTATTGATAAGTTTATTTTCTCTACATACTTATTCCATACCAATAATATCATTGTATTTGATTTATATTTTTGCTAATTAATTTGAGTAGTTTTCAGAATATATCTCCAACAATTGCATTGAATTCCATGTTTATGTTTACTCCACCAACGTCATATCCAAATGCAACCAATGTGTGTTATCAATATTCCTACTTGTGATTAGTTTTGGCAAACTTATACCTATTACATCACAAAGTTTAATGAACTGAAATTGAATCATTAATTTGTGGTGGGTGATATGAATTATGTTTTATGATTGGTGAGTTTTGATGTTTGTTTATTATAGGTATGCCGAGTATGAGTAAAAAGAGGAAAAAAAGAAAGTAAAGAAAGGCCAAAACTTGTTAGGCACACTCTATTTCACACAAGACACAACTTTACACACACGCACAATTTGAATTGAGAAGTCACTATTTCCAACTTATGTAGACTTAGCATGGTTCATCTTATGATAAAGAGTTATCATCAGGAGTAAACGCCATAGATTGAAATCTCTAAAAAAATAAAAATAAAAAACAATGTTCATCTTATATAAGTTTACATGCATGGACAGACCCAAGTGGGGGCCTGTGCGCCCCCTAGTCCAAATTTTTTTTTTACTTGTTATATATATATATATATATATATATATATAAATGCCCCCTTTCAAAACCTTAAGCCCTCCTCAAATAGCAATTATCCAACTCAAAAACTTAAGAAAAATAATAAAAACATTCATAATGGTGATTGTATTTTAGCAAAATAAACTAGTTTGCCCCAAAAAAAAAAAAAAAAACCAAAAAACCATATGTTATTGGTGAAGTTAAAGCTAATTTTTTTGCAATTACAGTAAACTGTTAAGATTATAGTAAGTTGTTAAAAATAAAATACAATTTTTTGTTTTTTACTTTGTCTTTGTTGGTAAATTATTGCACCTTAATGTATTAAGAAACAATGATTTTGGGTATTTATAACTTGTTAATACTATATGGATGCTTATTTGGAGTTTTTTTTTTTTTTCCTTCTTATACTCCGGTTTCCTCTAGCTTGAAATCCTGGGTCCATCCCTGTTTATATGGTTTGTTCACAAATCACATTTATCTAGTTGCAAGAGAAGTTGAATAGCAGCCAATCATGAGAATTGCCAAATTATCTTTCTTGAAATTTTGATTGGGATTGCTAACGGAAACATAACATCTACTACGGTTTTTTATTTTATTTTTTATTTTATAAATAGTCATTTTTTTCTTAATTGGATAATTTCACTGAGGGAGTGGTGATTTAAACCTTGAATGTCTTCGTTGAAAACGCTAAGAAGTGTTAGTTGAATTACAAGGCTCTTGGTCATAAATAGTCATTTCTAGCTATCAAAAATTCAATACATAAAATTTGTTCGTTGCATCATGGGTTAACGACTAGTTTTATCCTAAAGATTAATCGTTCGTTTGGGTACCTTGCAATTTTTGGTATCTTATATGCAAAGTATTTATGAAAAAAAAAAAATTGGTAACTTTAATGTTGACAAAAGTTAAAAGCTAGAATTATTTATATAAAAAAGTTAAAAATTAATTTTTTTGCAAAAAAAATGAAAAAAATGAAATTGCTTTTTATCTTTTTCCACACACTCTCAAAGTCCACATTGCTCGACACCAACCCATTTCAAACCATCTTCCACCCCTTCCACCTGCAAGATGCAAAAAAACACCCCCACAAAATCCATTGTCCTCTTCAACACTATTCTATCGCTAACTAGGACATATCCAATTTCACAATATGCTGAAGTGGTTGACAGTAAGTGGTGGAAAAATAATAGTGATGAGTCTATGTAAAATCGACTTTTTACCATTCACAATCGACTATTTACCACTCACATATATATCGGGCTTATGTAACATCCTTGTCACAAGGGAGTAGATCCCATAACCATGAGATCCATCCCTAGGTGAGAGGAGTGTTACATATGCCTCATGCACAAAATATCTTCTCTTGAAATTGGTGTGTGTTTGGCAATCGATTAAAAACTAGTTTTTTGCTAATTATCTATTATTTGAGGGTCTTACATTATTTTTTGTCTTATTTTTATTTCAAATAATATAACTTTAAGCATTTTGGAAGTTTTTATTTTTTGTTTTTGGGTTCACATTATGAAAATAAGCTACCAGATTAACCCATCCCTGGGTGAGAGGAGTGTTACATATGCCTTATGCACAAAATACCTTCTCTTGAAATTGGCACGCATTTGACAACCAATTAAAAACTAGCTTTTTGCTTAAATTATCTACTATTTGGGGGTCTTACACTAATTTTTTTTTTTTTTTTTTTTTTTTTTTTTTTTGTCTTAGCTTGATTTCAAATAATCTAACTTTTAAGCATTTTGAAAACTAGGGTGCTAAATGGCTATGCTTGCAAACTTGGGTGTGACATGAACTAGAAGTTAGAATTCTAGTAAGAAAGATCAATCTAATGCTCACCACTTCTACCATTCAAAGCTACAACTCTAAATCATGTATTTATGATTATATTTCGTTAGAGTTTCAGTAGGTAAGAATTTTTGGACCCTTTTGGTGGTGAAAACGGGGTATTTATAAAACAATTAGTGTTCTAGGATTAGGTGAGACGTTTGGGCAGCTAGTTGATTATGATGGTTGCCCTAGCCTCTCACCAAAATGGAAATGGACTGATTTGAGACTTCTATCTAGAAGATGCGTATGCATCACATAGCCAGTGTACGAACCTTTTGTAAACCTCAGGCAAATTTAGTCAGAAATGGGTTTTTAGGCTTAGTTCTTGGGTCACATATAGGTTTGGGCTTGGTTATGTTAGGCCACCTTTGGGTTTATTGGCTCATTGGGTTCCATACATGATGCTAATCATTTTGGAAGCAAACTGATTTCTTGTCATTGGGACCGGGGACCTCGAATATAAGTCAAAACAAAATGAGGTATCTACATATGTAATACGTAGAAATGTTTTTATATAAAGATGATATATATATAGGACAAATTTTAGTTACAAAATTAGTTATAGTTTAAGGTTACAAACTTATTCAATATCTTTTTATTGAAGGTGAATTTTGACAAATCCACCATTGGATTACATCTTCCTCTTATATTTTCCATGTATGCAAAACTTCTAGAAAATTAAAGATCAATAACAATGTCATCAATAAATCGTTTAAATTGCAAGTTTTTATAGTTCAAAATTATGCATAAAATATGAGCTTATAGATCATATAATAAATAATATATGATTGACACAAAATTTGACATGTGTATTGAAAATATAAAGAACATGCAATTCAACGGTTATATTTTCAAAATATGTAGTAATGTTTATTTTATTGAGCAAGATTGAAACTTTAGGTTACAACCAATTTTGTATCTAAACTTTGTTTATATATATATATATATATATATATTCTACTAATAAATCAAAATGTAATTTAAGAGAAATATTCATTCCTTAAAAATAGTTATTTATAACATCTTGTGCATTATTAGAAAAAAAGTATGTTAGAAATTGAAAATATTCTTTTAAGTTTTAAACAAACTTTTTAAAACCAGTTTTTTTTTCCTCCCAACAATCCAAAACACCAAAAATATATTTAAAAAATTAATAAAACTCAACAAGACTACAATTCCAAACCAAAATGTAAAAAAGTTTACTTAAACATCTTTTACGTGATATTAAGATTGAAGTTACCAATAAAAATTTAAAATAGAAAAAGTGGTAGTTGGAATAAGAGACGATAAGAAAGAATTGGGAAAAAAAATCACTTCTATTATTGCCGATCTATGTGGATTCATCATTCATGGATGAGAGAGAGAAGAGATAGAGTGAGAATTTTTTTTTTTTAGAATAGAGAGAGAGAGAGAGAGAGAGAGAGAGAGAGAGAGAGAGAGAGAGAGAAGGGAAAGATAGTGTTTGGAGCATGTTTAAATTTTTTTTACTGTTTAGAGAGTGAATAGTTACTTTTACTTTTTAACTACTCACTTTTTTAAATACACTTTCCAATAGACTCTCTATCATTTCTTTATTTATTTAAATATTATTTTTTTACTATTATTTTAATCTCCCTCTATCCCATTTAAATATTATCTTTCTATACCTTTTTTTAGGTAATTTATTCATTAATTTATCAACAAAAATTATCATTACACGTAATTAAAAAAAAAAAAATCATATTAAAAGGGTAATTTTAATTAATTGAGTTTCGAGCATACTAGCCTCATAGCACGTGTTCACGTGTGTACTTAGATGTTCTTTTTTTTTTTGGGTAAAGGTTAATAATTTGCATCAATTATAATTTGAGATTATTATATTTTCCAATTACAAAAAAAAAAACTAGGAGTGTGATGAGCAAATTATTTCACCAACAAACGCATAATACTTTTATCACACTCCTAGATTTTTCTTTTTTTTTGTGATTGGAAATTATAGTAATCACAAATTATAATTGATGCAAATTATTAACTTGTACAAAAAAAATAGAAGAGCCTTTGAGCACGTGCGCGTGTACTAAGGCTAATTTTTCTATCCTATTTAAATATTCTTTCTTTATTATTATTTTAATTACCATCTGTCCTATTTAAATATTATCTCTCTATACCTTTCTTTAGGTAATTTATTCCTTAGTTTATCAACAAAAATTATCATTACAAGTTGGTTTTGTTTCCATCACTCAATTCTCTGATTTTTAAGTTATGAGTTATGGAAACTAAAAATACAGTCTCCATAACTCTGTTTTCAATAACATTTTTGTAATTAAAATTACATATGGATCTCACGGGCGGACTTTTTACTCGCTCCAATAGACTTTATCTTCTTCTTCTTTCTTTCTTTCTTTCTTTCTTTCTTTTTTTTTTTTTTTTTTTTTTTTTTTTTGTCTTTCGCGGGTATGGGACACACCTATCTCTATTCTCCTCCTCTTCTTCTTCTTCTTCTTTACTTTCTTTACTTTTCTTTTCTTTTCACTTTTTGGGTTTGGTTCTTTTTTTTTCTCCTTTTCTTTTTTTTATTCTTTTCTTTTCACTGGGTTTCCATTCTTTTCTTCTTTTCTTTCCTTTTAGAGACTCTGTCGGAGAAAAAACAGTCCAAAGTAAAGATGATTTTGGATTGCGATGACGGTGCTGTGCTCGATAAATGTATTGAATTACTATTCATATGTTATTTGTTGAATGCACGTATTGAGGGGTATGATGGGTAATTAGTTATATTTTTACCAAAATAAGAAAGATACTAGTTTGACTAGCTTAAAATTAATGCTCTCAACAACATCATGATTAAGTTAGTGGCTTTGTTCACAAAAAGAATAAGAAAAGTTGTTGTGCCACGTAAAGTGATAAAATAATGGTTCCAACTCGTCCATGTAACAAATAATAGTTAATAAAGAAGTGACGGTGACTCCATATAAAAACACCCCTTCACGTGGCCAATGTCGTGCCACTTGAATGCGGCACCAAAATTACTCACTCAAAGAATAATTATTAGATATCACATGTGAACACTGGTGGACCCCACAGGCAACATAAGGTTTCTTCTCCTCCCTGCAAAAGTCAATCACAGTTTTCCATAAAGTTTTTTTTTTTTTTTTTTTTGCTGTTTGCTTGATTGACGGGTGTTATTCTTACCTTAAAAAAAAAAAATGATTAATATCTTAATGGAATTGTAAATAACTATTATAAAAAATAAACATTTAATTGACGGGCATTAATTTTGTATACACTACAAATTAATTGATATTTTAATTTAATAATAAAAAATTATTATCGAGTGGTGAATGAGTGAGTGATTAAGTGATTAACGCATTTGGAATCCAACTCAACTTTTATATTTTTTTATTGTTATTTTATTATTCTTTCTGCTAGTACTGAGCAAAGAACAATCCAGCCTCTTCGAGTTATATTACATTACTGCTCAATTCTGTGATATCTATAGACAGTATTCACTAGCACATCTGTAATCTGTTGAGGAGTAATCTCCAGAGAAAGAGAAATGGCCGAGGCAGTTGTCTCCAGCGTTGTAGAAGCACTCATTTCAAACTTGACTTCCGGTCCTATCCAGCAGTTTAGAGGGTATATGAATGTGGAAGAGGAACTTGGGAGGCTCCAGCAGGCTGTTTCCAGAATCCAACCTGTTCTTTTGGATGCAGAGGAGAGGTACACTCAGAGCTATGAGGTCAAAATTTGGCTTGGAAAGCTTAAAGATGCATTTGATGATGCTGATGACTTAGTGGATGATTTCTCCACTGAGGCTCTGCGGCGAGAACTGATGCACCGGGGTAGAAGCTTAAAACTGGTACGTATCTTCTTATCCAAGCTTGCATATGGTTCAAAAAGGCTGCCTAAGTTTAAAGCAGTTAATAAGAGAATAGAGAAAATTGCGTCCGAAGGTGATAGATTCCAGTTTAATAACCGGCGTCCTGAGATGAAGGAGAGAAGAGTGACTCTATCTTCTCCTTCGTCACGCGAGGTAGAGATTATTGGGAGAGAGAAGGAAAAGAGTGCAATTGTAGATGATCTAGTGAAAGTGGATAATATCCGTGACAAAGCAAATGTCTCAGTGATTTCAATAGTTGGGAGTGCAGGTGTGGGAAAGACTGCACTAGCTCAATTTGCATACCATCATGAGACTGTGAGAAAACATTTCGAGCTACGATTATGGGTGTGTGTCACTGACTCCTTTGATTTGAAAACTATTGTTGAAGAGATTGTGGAATCAGCAGCCGCTGCCGGGGACTTGGAGAGACTGGAAAATCTCGGGTTGAGTTCGTTGTTGGTGCGCCTTCGAATAATGATTGATGGGAAGCGGTTTTTACTTGTACTGGATGATGTATGGAATGAAGATGATGAAAAATGGTCCAGCTTGAAAAAACTGTTAATGTGTGGCGCGAGGGGAAGTAAGATTGTGACTACTACACGTAGTAAAGTGGTTGCAGACATTATGCGCTCGGTTCCAATGTTTGTTTTGGAACCTCTGTCGTTCAATGATTCACTGGCTTTATTTAAGAAGATGGCATTTGGAGACGGAGAGGAGCGAACGAGTGAAGCTCTTGAATCCATTGGGCAGGAGATTGTACAGAAATATGCTGGTGTTCCTCTTGCCATAAGGACCATAGGGAGTCTGTTATACTTCAAAAATTTAGAAGGGGATTGGTTGAAATTCCAGCAGGATGAACTTCCAAAAATTTTACAACAAGAAAATGATATTTCTGCAATACTTAAGTTGAGTTACGATCATCTCCCGTCGCATTTGAAACAATGTTTTGCTTACTGTAGATTGTTTCCTAAAGATTATGAAATTGATGTACAAAAACTGATTAAACTTTGGATGGGGCAAGGGTTTCTCATTTCATCAAACAAAGATCAATCTCTAGAAGATGTTGGTTATATGTATTTTATGGATCTATTCCAGAGGTCCTTTTTCCAAGAGGTAGAAAAAGATGAATGGGGCATTGTAAGAAGTTGCAAAATGCCAAAAATCTTGCATGATCATGCAATTTTAGTGGCAGGGGTTGTGAGCTGTGCGTCAAATCCAAATGGGGACAATTTAAATGATAGAGTCCGTCATGTGTCATTCGATTTTAATTTGGATTCATCACAGCAATTTGTGAGACGCTTGCTTAAAGCCAAGAGAATACAGACATTTCTATTGCCTAGTCAATCATGGCTTCGACACGAAGAAAAGTTCAGCAAGTCCACTTGTAGAGCAATTTTTTCACGATGCAAGTGTTTACGTGTGTTGGATTTACATGATTCAGGGATCAAGGTGGTTCCAAGTAGCCTCTGTAAGTTGAAGCATTTAAGATATCTCGATCTCTCTAAGAATGGAATCAAAAAGCTTCCAAGTTCCATAACCAGCCTGCTGAATTTGCAAACATTGAAACTTTCGAATTGTGATGTGCTTAAAGAATTGCCAATGGACATTAAAAATTTAGTCAGGCTTCGGCATCTTGAGATTGATGGCTGTGATAAATTGGCTCAAATGCCATGTGGACTGGGACAATTGACTTCTCTTCAGACATTATCTTTATTTGTATTAAGGAGTCAGTCTGTCTACAGACACAGTGGCAAGCTAAGTGAACTGAAGAGGCTAAACAACTTGAGCAGAGGGCTTGAGATTTTACATCTAGAACAGTTGTCAGACGCTTCAACAGAAACTAAGAATGCAAATTTGAAGGAGAAACAAAGTCTTCGAGCCTTGACTCTAAGATGGTATCGACAAGATGATGCTGATGTTGATGTGGAGAGTGACGAGAAGTCATTGGAAGGCCTCCAGCCACATCGAAATCTGAAAACGTTGTGGGTGATAGGCTATGGGGGTATGAAGTTTCCAAGTTGGATATCTTCTCTCGTATATCTTGTTAAATTTACTCTCTGCAATTGTCTCAAGTTCCAGCATCTACCGCCATTAGATCAACTCTCTTTTCTCAAGAGTCTTAAACTTCAAAGGTTGCATGCCCTGGAGTACGTAACAGACATTGGTAAAAAAGACAAGTTGTCTTCTTCAGCGGTATCAATAACATTCTTCCCATCCTTAAAGGAACTTGTACTTTGGGATTGTCCCAATCTGAAGGGATGGTGGAGGGATGTTCCAGTTGGTGATGATAAGAGGGCTGTTGGAACAACACAAGCATCAATGATATTGACAGATCATCAACAACAGTATCTATTGCTGCCTTCATTTCCCTGTCTTTCAAAATTAGAAATCCAGTATTGTCCAATGCTGAATTCCATTCCCTTCTATCCACATCTGGATGAACAGCTGGTCCTGAGTAATGCCAAGCTGACACTTTTGCAACAGACAATGTGGTATATGGCAGCGTCGCAAGGCCCAACAACTGTAGCTATGTCAGTTCATTCTTCTACTCTGCCCTCTTCCTCCTTGGGCCCTCTTTCCAAATTAAATTCATTGACTTTAACTGGCATTAAGGAGCTAGAGTGTTTGCAAGTTGAATGGCTGCAAAACCTCACTTCTCTTGAGCGTCTCAGCATTTCAGGGTGCCCAAGACTAATGTTCTTATCACAAGGTATTCAGTATCTCACCTCCCTTAAGTTTATGGACATTAGGGACTGCGAGGAGCTTGATCTTTCCAGCGATGAAGGTGATGGCCAGCGATGGAAAGGACTGAGGAACCTCTGTTCCCTCACTATTTGGGGAATCCCAAAGTTGAAGACTCTCCCGAATGGGCTGCAATATGTTATGCCTCTTGAAAAGCTCCGGATCCTAAATTGTCCAAATTTAATAGCTCTTGAAGACTGGATCAGCAGTTTCACATCTCTTAATAGGCTTGTTATTTCTAAATGCCGCAAATTGGCTTTGCTGCCTCATGGAATGAGTAGCCTTAAGTCTTTACGTAGACTGGTGATTGATGATTGTCCAATGTTATTGCGAAGATGCCAGGGGGAAACTGGTGAGGATTTGCACAAGATTAAACACATCCCAGAAATTTCCGAAAGGCTGACTTCTCGGGACTTTGATTAATCTCTTGTTTCATACTTCATTCAGCTTGTTTAGGTATGTAAAATTCCTTCCTAATCTCATAGGCATTCAACAATTGAAAATGTTGTTTTTATGTTGACACCCTGCTCCCTGTTTCATTTTTTTTTTTCTTTCCTTGGAGGCTTTTGATATTTAAGCAAATTTCTCAGTTATTTTTAGCTCATATGCAGAACCAAATACTGCTGATAGAGAGTTGGGGTTCATTAGACATCTTTGGCAGATGAAATAAGAACAGCTGTAAGGACCATTTGTTTCTTTATTTTAAAAAATCTTGTAGTACCCAAACTGAAATGACCAGATGATGTATTTGCTTGCTTTTTTTTTTTTTTTTTTTTAATTTTTTTTTAAAAAAAAATCCTTAAAACAGTGTACAAAATGGAACATGGTGGAGGATGAGGATCAAGATAGATTGAAGGTACAAGCCCCTTTATTTGTATTGGGTACCCATTTTTTAGTCTTTTTTTTTTTTTGATACAAAGCTGTGAAATACAACCAACCAGACAAAACAAATTTGAAATACAACAGAGATGACAGAACGAAACTAGCACAAACAATCAGATACACGCCAACGGGGGCTTGGCTGAGTGGGTAAGGTTCGAGCGCTTCGTGCATCACACCTAGGTTCGAGTCCCGCTGCCCACAGGTGTCTGTTGGTGGGCATCCTTAGTGGGGTTAAAATCCCGCACAGGCTGTAATTCCGCTAGTTTTCTTGGCGTTCTGTCCAGGGGTGTAATATAACTATAAATCCCCTCATTTTTTTTTTTTACCAAAAAAAGAAAAAGAAAAAAATCAGATACACTTTGCCCGAGTCAACTTAATTGTATATAAGCTTCAACATGCCATTACGTCTGCGGGAAAATATAAATTCATAATAAGGTTTTCAGTGTTGTCAGAATTAATTATCAAAGCCTTTTTTTAATAGCATATTAGTTGCTAACCCATGCAATGCACGGAAAACCTTATTTTTACTTTGAATTTATTAAATTTTATTAGAAAGAAAAATATATTTACTAAACTATGTACTTGATATTTGGTCCATTGTTCCTCATTGCTTAATGTGGTGTTTTTGGAGGGAGAGAAATAGTATGTTTTGAAGATATTGAGAGATCTATTCCGAACCTCAAGTTATTCTTTTTTAGAACTTTAGTAGATTGGTTGTTTGCTTTGCAAAAACAATCATTCCATTCTTTTATTGATTTCCTAGATTCTTGCAATTTCTGTATTTGATTTCTTGACTCCTTATAGACTCCTTGTGTATTAGGATGTTCCTTTTTGATATCAATAAAACTTATTACTTATAATAAAAAAACTATGTACTTGATATTATATCATTCTAATTATAAATTTATGTAGAGGATCAACATTCAATGATTAGGAATTCACTTTATTTTTTTAATAGGTTTATATCTAGGAATTCACAGCTTTCATCAATCTCAAGAGCCAATAACAACATGAAACATAAAATTTTTTTTTATAGAAATTCATAAATATGTTCACCAAATGTACGGATTGCTTTTAAAATAGGGGGAAAAACCCCATACTCATTACATGCATAGATTAGAACATATATAAAAAATAACTAAAGAAAATTCAAATTTCTTTCTGGAATTTTATCAAACACTTTTAATGGTGATGAGGTTGGACTCTCTTCACGTGTGTGAGGCCCTAAAAGTGCCAGTTATTATAGTAGAGTCTGGGATGATTTTAAACGTCCCTGCTTGGATCATGGTAACATAAACCACCTACATAATCTACAGTCAAATATGAAATTCAACTCCAAATTGTAGACTTGACTTGTAAACTAAACGACTGAATTCAATTGATAGGAGTACTTAGACTTTGCAATTATTATTAATTAATACTCAAGAATGTAAAAAGGGTCTATCTCCCTTGACACAATATTTTGCAAGCTAACTACTTGAACTTTGAAAATCATGGTTCTCCCACTCTCCTTCATCTCTAGATCAAATTTGATGTAAAATTCCACCTCCTTTATGGTGCCTTGGAACCAAAACAACACAATTGCTGAATGCATATTTGAAGGCACACTACAGACTACAGTATATAAAAGCCACTCTCTCTTTTTTTCTCTTTTTGCATCAATTAGTATGTAAAAAGCTACTCAAACGGTCAAACATATCATTACCAGGGAATAGACTTTTTTTTTTGATAAGTATTACCAGGGAATAGACATAGCATAAAATTGGGTCAGGAATGTGAAATCAACCAAGCTTTCACTGTTATTGGCAATATCATGGATTACTTACCTTCACACTCACTCTGGGTGATCAGTGTTGTTCAGCTAATGCTTATATAGTTGTGTCAGCGACTCAGCACCAGATAGTAGAGTGGCTTTTATTGGGAGCAACATTATGGGCAGGAAACATACAAAAGCTATGGTCGTTACTTGGGTAGTTCAGATGAGGGATAGCCTATTAACAAAATCGTATGGTAAGGGCTGTGAGCTGTGGCTTCACTGGCTTGTGAGTAAGGTTCAATTTGCAAGGGCGGCCAAGTATTCAGGTTTTATGCTTGTGACCGTGTGGGTCTCAGGTTTTTCAGAAACAAAGTCATGAAATCATGTAGTCGGGTTTTCAAAGGTGAATCGTGTGGTTTTTACCCAGCAAATTAAATAGTTTTGAAAATTAATATGAGGTGTAAAATTATGGAGCTCCAAAGCTAAGGTGGCACTCTCTCAAGAAGTTAACAAATAGTCAAAAACTTCGGTTATATAGTATTTATTATTATAGATAAACTAGTTATTATTTTTTTGCCTCGCATTATGCAAATAAGCTACTAAAGATAAGCAATTCTCAAACAGCAGAATTCCTGTATTAACGGCATTAAAGGGCTACCAAACCCAATCGACCAATAAAAAGACTACCCCACAAACTCCGGACCAACTGAGAGTCAATACTGTTTACCTCAGTTTCCTGTAAGCAGATGGCAGACCACATCGCAATTCCGGACCCACAACAAAATTCTTCACCAATCTTTTCTGTGGGTTATTTAAACATCTCTTTATAGTTCACAGTTTAAACTAAATTTGTTACTTCTCTAACACTCTACATATGCTTGTGTTTCCTCTTTTATACTCACAGATTTCCACAAAACTCCCTTCTCCATAAGAGCTTAAAGAATGGTGGTTTCGAGTTACTCCTCCAAAGAGTCAACATTCCACTTCAAACCTTTCTGGCCCATATATTATGTAAGTGAAACAGATGAATTTGATTAAGAATTTGAATAGGAAAGTGATTATGCTTATTAAATTCCATTTTTTTATATAGAAATGTCACACTTGTTTGATACATACATGGCTTTAACTTAAACAAATAGCATTAAAGCGATAGCATAACTGTGTTAGCCAAGAAGTTCAATGGCGTGAATTATTATCAAGTTAAGATCATTTGTAATGATGTGGAGGTTCTTGGTTCATCTAATCCTTTTTCAGCAGATTATAGAAAACCTCTGGCTTTCTGTAGTCTGGCTTGCAGATGGCCTGCATTGAAATTAGCCCTTACATGTTAGTCATCAAATGACAAATACATTGTAGATAATGCTACATACACAACAATTTAGTTTGACAAGTTATTATTGATACCCATTTGGGTCTACTACTGATATTATTTTTTTACCTACCGATAACAACTTGCCACCTTAGCAATTGTGAATTTTTTTGTGCCTCTAGATTTATTGTTAGTTATTGGGGTAGTGTTTGTTACACACACCCTGTTTCAAACAAATTGAAATTGTGACTTGAAGTCACAATATTAGTTTAAAATGTTTTAAACTGAAATCTTCATTTAATTTTAAAAAAAATGTATTTATCCTTATTTGTTAGGAGACTGGTGCAGCAAAGTTAAGATAGTGTTTCACTTTATCATGTTTTTCCTTCACAAAGGAAATCATTATCACGTATGCTATTATGGAAGTATGTCAAGGAAAATATTGAGAAAAACACATCACAGAATGGTATCCGATTACTAAGAAGGTTTAGTAAAATACTAAGATGTGAATATTTTCAGCAATTGAGTGATTCAGTACTTCAAAAACAAATCAAGAGTTTCACAATCTACCTGCATTGCAGATGCTATGTGAATTAATGTTGGTTCGGACCATGGCTGCCCAATAAACTGAAGGCCAATTGGCAAACCCAATTTGTCATATCCAACCTATCAAGTGCAGTTTAGGTTAACAAAGAAGTATTAGCATTCCATAAAAAAAAAGAGTAAAAGAGAGGAAAGGATGATAAGATCATACTGGAACAGTCACTGCAGGCAATCCTAGAAAATTTCCTGCTATTGAATACCGAACTAGGGCAGCTGAAATAGCAGCAAACTTGTCAAGTTTCATTTCACTATTTTGTCCTTTGCTGAAACAGAAATTTTAGAAACTAATTTATTAGGCGTTTCAGACCTCCATTTATGTAGTCCAGTTCACCAGTTTCTGAGGCATCATCCTGTATTGGGTATGCGGTTACACTGTCGCATAGATCATGGAGAGTAATCATTAGATATTAGTATTACTGAAGGAACAGTGAGGATAAGTAAGCTACAAAGTGGCTTTTTTTTTTTCTTTGAAATATCATTTCAGTCATGTTTCCTAAAATGGAAAATTTTTAGCTCAAAATGAATTAAGTTGTTGCTTAAAATTTATTAGAGCAGCAAAAGATACCCTGTTGTTGGTGAAACAATGACATCTGCCTCAGCAAATATTTTCATATGAAACTGCATCTGGCGGTTCCTGTGGATATTTAAACAAGAAAGTGTCATAATGGGAATATAGTAGAACCAAACATCCAAATGCTTAGTTGTAATCATTTGTATGCATGCCCACAAAGTGCAAATAATGCACTAAAATATTTTAAAGAACTCTTGGTTAGGTACATTTCTAATCCATTCTTCTGCTTTCTAGAAATTTTATTTTATTTTATTTTATTTTTTTTGAGAAACTTCTGCTTTCTAGAATGGTAGACAACAATGCTGATAAAATGTGTATAGTGAAGAAGTTTTTTGAAAACTATAATGGAAAAGGGGCAATTGAAATATATTGGAAACATGATCTAATTTAAAGAGGAAGAAAAATAAAAATAGCACTACCTAGCAAGCTGGGATACTAAAAGATGTTACTCTACCCTCAAATTACATGGCAGATATATACAATATCATTTGAATGTGTAGAATTTGTCTTAAAAAAAAAAGGAGTCAGAACCACAATCTAAAAACTTTCATAGCAAACACCAACTGCCAATTAAAACAGCTGATAAATATTCAACATGATCTGAAACATATAGGCATTTTTCTAAACTATGTGTCAGACTTACAATCTGCAATTCTCTTAACCACTTTTTAAATTTGAGTTACCTCTGAAACTTTGATATATTTTTTTTTACTTAAGTTTTCAAAATTTCCAACTTTTTTATTAAGGCGAAACTATGGAAACTTCAAAGTTGAACCATCCAGCCTGTAGAGCTGTCTGATTGTAAATATGCTTCTTTTGGGGTTTAATAAAAGAGCTTTCCTGTTAGCTGCATTGCTTAGACAAGAAACTAATAGGCCCAGGCAAGCCTGATAAGAACTGGGAAATTAATTCTTTACAATCAGTTATGAGGGTTGTGTGTTTGATCCTAGTTTTTCATTTATTTCCCATATCATAAAGCTTCTTAATTAGAAATGAGTCAATCAGAGCAGCCAAAGTCCAGTTATAACATAGAAGCCTGAAGATCATGCCAATCTGGGTTCAGGATCTTGGCAAATAGTAAAAATTGGAACCCTGATCCACTCATGCCTAATGAACATAGTATGCCTTTTACTGTGCACTAGGAAAGCTTTGGCAATTGCTTTCCTGCCAAAGCTTTCCAGACCTCATATAATTTCTACAAAAAAAATGAAAAATCTTGGCAATATTTTCTTTTTGATAGGTAATAGATATTTTCATTGAAAAAAGTACAAGCATGTTCACAATGATGAATAGAGTACTAGGAACAAATACAAACAAATCAAATAGCAACAAAAACAAATTGCATGAAATCAAAAATGGAAATACATTGTGTAAAACCCCAAATACGAGACCACCCAAACTAAGTCCCAGCTAGCAAAGACTTCAAAAAATCAGCAGAGTTCTCAACATCCTCAAAAATGCGGGTATTACGTTCCTTCCAAATCAACCACATCAAAGCAGACACAAGACAGAAGATGTTGCTGATGTATTTAACCAGATAGCTTCATTATTAGAAAAATGTTGAATGCAGAGATAATGATTTGTGATTAAGAAAAGTTTAGCAGTCCAGAAAAAAGCAGTAATTAATGATCAGGAAGGCTCAGTTGAGTATATCATGAATTCTTCACCTGAATTTTGTGTTTGGCTTTGTGCTTCTAAGTTTTAGGATATCGAAATATTGCAGCATTAAGTATTTTATAGCTGATCAAGTCTTTATGATTACTATTGTTTCCAACTTTTGGTACCTTTTCCTATCACTTTAAATTAATAAAGATAGGTCAAAAACATCACCTAATTTTCTGCGCCTTTATATACTCCTTGCTACTGAAAGAACCATACACGCTAAGTGCTACCCTTGCATCCCATCCTATTTCTTCAGGCTTCCTGTAATGCATTCTTAATGTCAGCATTTTGATTTCTTACTCTTTAGTCTTTAAAAGATAACAGTGAAGAAAATGCAGTGCTGGAAGTCAATGTACAGCTTTTCCAGATGAGAACTAAGTGAAGCGGTACACTCAGATCCAATTGTTGAATAATGTGCCAGACGCATCACTTCTATCTCCGGTATAGTCACCTCTACAATCTTACAGACAAGAAGAACTTCGCAGGTTAGCAAGGAATGGCTATTGTATTTATCAACTATTTTTTATTTACTATAGTCTTCATGATATGGACAATTTTAATTATCTTGCACTACTATCAACAACTCTTTCTGAGAAAGTAGGTTATGCTATTTCTTTGTATTCAGAGGGAATTATTTCAGTACCAAGATATAAGTAGTTTTGATATAAGAAAGGGTGCATTTAATTGCAAATACCTTCCAACTGTAGTGCTCCTGAAGCTTGTCTAAAGCTTGAGAACAGCATGTTCTTATATCATCACTACAATCATTAAACCACTAATTGACCCAAATAGTGGTTTAATGTAAGATTAAGGATATCAGAAGATAACTTGATGAATAAAGTTTTTTTTATTGAAATAAAATATTGTTGATCAAAGTATTATCAAGTTGAGAAAGAGGTTACTAACCTCTGCATACTTTGCCATTTTGACATCAGAGATAGATTTAGTTGGGTTGAGCAATGGAAAGTACAATTTGGGCTGGAAGATTATCCAAAAAGAAGGTGGTCTGAAATTAGAATAGTTTATTGAACTATTCATAATTTAACAATTTGAAAATGACATTGAAAGAACATTATAGATAAATCCTATGTAAAGCTTATATTGTAAACATGGCAAACAAAGAATAATGCTGGTCCATCAGTTTGGCCAACTATACCAAACTGTACTGCACTTGTTCCTATGCTCCTCCATCTTTAGTACTAACAAATTTAAGAAAGAAAAAAAGCTGTAGCGTTTTCCCAAATATCTGGAAAAATGTAATCTCAAACAAAAATCTTCAAGTTTAAAAGTCCTGATTTTCATCTCTTCCTAATTAGAGGAGAAAGAATTTTAAGAAAGTTTCTACTTTTATAGAAAGAAAGCATGATTAGGTAAAACAATAATTATATTTCAAAACCATGGTAGATACTTTTTCAAACAATTGCAAAAAGTTCTTACTCTGGTGGGTTGATCTGGTGGAAGTTGTCCATTCATAGCTGCATAACTGTATATTAAATTGGTAGAAGCTATATTATCAAACTCATAAAAGGAATCAACAGAAAAAATGAAAAGCCACAGTAAAAAAAGAACAAATAGGAAAGATCACTGACACAATAAATGCATCCTCAATGGTGCCTGCTAAGATTCCAACCATCCCCACCGTCCAGTTAAAAGGAAGAACACTAAAAAACACGGAGTTATTTTTAAAATGGTCATATACCTTCCAACTTATATAGATCACTAGTAAAAAAAATCATTATTTACCCATTATGAGGTATGCGCCCAAAGGTTGGTTTCAAACCAATGACACCACAAAGAGCTGCAGGCATCCGCACAGATCCTATACATAGATATAGATAAAACATTCAGTTTGTAATACATACATGATGTATAGCGCACATCTGCATGATGCAGAATTCGTCCGCATGAACCTTAATCTATCTTGGAAACGTCTCATTCCCCTTGTAAGAATAGGATGGATGGTGAGGTCATGGGTTCAGGGTTCACTAGTGTATGTGTAATTTATCAATTTGAAAAAGGAAAAAGAACCTTAATCAAATGTTAAGGAATATAAACTGTTATAAGGTGAAGTAAATTTGGTATATTATGTTAGTGGTTGAGTTGACCATGTTGAGTTTTCACAGTAAGCTAGAATTTTTGCCTATGCTTGATGGCTTCAAGAGATCATACTTCAGTTTTTAGTGCTGGAAACATCTACCTTAGACAATTCTCAAGCATGAAATTATTTCCGTTTTAATTAGAAACTATGCTTTATGGTGGACTATAAAAAAAATTAATGTCATGTACATTTATGTTGGAAGAGTCAGAATATACCCCTACTGGAAAATAGGTGGTGTTGAGTCTGTTGACTAAAGATTTGAACTTTCCCATGGACAAAAGGGCCAGAAAATCCTCATTGCCAAAGGACAGAAGCATCTTTCCTCATATCCTTTGTGTTTCTTGGTTTTTGACCGCAAAAGTTTAAAGAAAGAAAAGAAAACTAACCAGATATGCTTCATTTAAAAGAAAGTTTAAAGAGGCAACTTTTCTTAGTTCTTTACTGACTCTTGGTGTAATTCATAGCAGCCTAATTAAAAATTTTCCAATATTAATGGTTGCTAATATTGTAATTTGTTGGATTTTGTAGATCTGGAAGGATAATTTGTTTTTGTCACTATGAGGTTTAAAATCCCCTCATAATTTTTTGGAAAATTCTTTCTAGCTGGCCTAAAGTGGGTAATACTAAAATCTTTTTGGCTTTCTCTAAGCAAAATAATTGGATATCTTAGCACTACTTGATTGGAGATATTTGGTAGGATTTGGTCTTTGGTGACCAGACTTAAGGAATCGAGACTTTCCTTATTCTTCTGTGTTTTCTATATTTGTTTTCCTTAGTATGGTATTTTAGTGATTGATGATTACTTAATGGGTCCAACCAGTGTGAAATTTACTGCTTCATTTAGCACAATTATTTCTCTAAGCAGAAAAGACACCTCAGTAGTAAAAGTTCCTCATTAACCGGGATCTTGCTGCTTAGTTTGAGTTACCATAGAACATCTCATCCTTGTAGCAAACAAGATATTTAGAAATTATGTGTGTAGATCTAGGTTCTGATATATTAATTCCTTAAAAATAAACATGATATGGATCCCACACAGATGAGAACAGCAAATGCAGATCTAGTAAATAAATCATCAGTACCACAGTACCACTACAATGTTGATCTCAAGTATAATTCTACAAGAAAAAATAGAGCACAATAAAGCAAATATGATAAAAATAAGTTTTTCTGCATAGAGTAATTTGGTGTTTTCTTATTATATTATTATTTTTAAATAAGTTACCTCCCCCATCAACACCAAGGGCAACAGGGCACAATCCTGCAGCCACCACTGCAGCAGATCCACTAGAAGAACCTCCAGCAATCTTGCTAATGTCATATGGATTTCTAGTAGCCCTACACAAGTTATTAATAGACAAAGGAATATCATCAAGGGATATAAATGAAAAAAATGTTAAATCATGATATGAAAAAGGCACAGAGAATATGATTGGCTTGGCTCCATATATACTGAATAAACAAGGAATTATGGAGATCTTGGGAAAATAAAGCACTAGAACAGGGTGTTCTTACCCATAGTGAGGATTTATCCCACTTGTTCCGGCCCCAATTTCATGCATGTTGGTCTTCCCAACAAGTATGGCACCACATAATCTGAGGCACTTAACACAGCTTGCATCACCTGTACAAGGTCTTACTTTGTGCAGCCACTTCGTTCCTCCTAGAAGAACCAACTTTTGGTTTAGGCAAATATTCTATGAGAATAAATAAATTGTCTGTTTAAGAAAATTTGGATTAGTTTGACAAACATATCTAGTCTCTCATATCCAGAAAACATATACATAGTGAATGGAATACCAAAGCAT
Organism: Quercus lobata; assembly: GCF_001633185.2. Taxonomy (NCBI): domain Eukaryota; kingdom Viridiplantae; phylum Streptophyta; class Magnoliopsida; order Fagales; family Fagaceae; genus Quercus; species Quercus lobata. The sequence continues at coordinate 40,089,757 of NC_044913.1, read as the reverse complement.
GTTGAATTACCTGTAGTAGGATATGGAGAACAATCTATTTCATCCTTGATAGCAATTGGGATTCCATCTAGAATGGATATTGGGTTTCCTGGAGGGGATCATATAGAGAATGAGATGGATGTGTGTTGCTTTTTTTCTTTTCTTCAATTCATTGAATTAGGGAGCTATATTAGAACTACATCTAAATGCTGAAGCATAATAACTGAATTGACAGCAGCATTACCACTGTTTGAATACTGTCTCAGTAATGGGTGCTATGCATAGCTAATGTTGGTGTAATGTCTCAGCAATAAGTGTTAAGCATATCAAATAATGGTATATTCATTAGAAAGACTCATGGTTTGTTGCTTATGTTACAGACAGGTACCTTGTTCATACCGAAGAGTTGATTTATCCGCTTGCCTTAAAATATCTTCAGCATTATAGTCTATAAAATATGACATCCGTGATGGAGGATTAGAAGATTCATGCACAGCAGCTATAAATCGCTCCGCAACCTGTTCCAAGGGGAAAGTCAAGGCCTGTGAGTATGGTACAACATGTCATCATTTCCCTAATATTTCTCTTTCAAAATCTTTGGGTGAGTGCCAAATATTTGCTCGTAGGAAACTCACAATAGCTACAACAAGCATACAAACATAAGGCATAAGAAATTCATAAAAGCATTTCAAAATACTTTTCAAGATTTCAATTAAGTTTGAAAGTCAATTGTGTAAATTACAATTTAATGAGTTCATATGTAAATAGGAAAACAACAATATACCATAAACAAAGTAGCTAAAGTTGGCATACCATCCGAGGAGTTATTTCTTTCAAATTATAGGCTCTTGAATAGTCCAGTATTGTCCAATGTCGAAAAGAAGATTGTAAACCATGTAAACTCTTTTCTGAAGAATTAGGCAAACAATCCATTGCCTGTTGAACTTGTTCAGGTGGAGATAATTTAGAATCTATGCATTTGACTTCTTGTTCTTTAAGATCTGCAATCATAAATTGATATTAGCAGCATGATCCTACTCTCTAGAGAAAATTCATTTTCAGCCATTGACATACATAGAAATCTTCAGATATTAGAACATTTACATAGAGTAGTGTTTAACACCATTTAACCCCTGCAAATTCCTACTAGTCCTTTGATTTAATAAACTATTTTATTCACTAAAAAAAATTGTTGGTTAGTTTCAGTCACGATTTGTGGAACATTGCTTTTTATTTGAAAACCTGTCCTTGTCTGTAAAAGAGCTGAAATGCAATGAAAGTTAAGGATAAAAACATGACCTTTGAAAGGATGTAACGGAACATAGAGAGGTGACTCCTCCAGCTGCGCATTTGTTACGAGCTGCACAAGTTCGAAAACACTTTTTAAGAATTTCATAACAAATTTTTTGCATGCAACAATTGGTTCAATGTAGACGGTAACATTTGCAGAGAGACGAAAATTGATGCGTACTACCAATCTTATTTTAAATTCTATGGCATTGGTGTACAGTGTGCATGGTATTCAATTTTTTTATGGCAATTACTATGTTACTGTGACAAATGACCACTTGTCATGAAGGGAAAAAAGAATAGGTTCCTTAGACATGAAATAGTCGTGAACTTAATTTTTTTGGATATTTCAAATTTACTGATGGTATGTTCAATAATACAGGAACTACACAAGTAAATTAGTAATTAGTTATTTTAACTTCTAAGAGGTATCTAGAAAGAAATTACATGTTTGGAACTATAGAGATATAAAGGAAAAATAATTTAGAATATGTTGTCTGATATTCTCATGAATAAACGTATGGCTCTATATAAGACATTAAGAGTGCATTTGAATATGATGATTGATGATGAAAAATGGAGTTAAAGTTATCCATTTCCTTAATCCTAAAACACAATAACTAATAAACTCTTAACGGAAAGTCTCCAAAATTTAATTTTACTCCTGTATTGTGTTTTCAGGGTCATGATAAAATTTAATTTTACTCCTGTTTTGTGTTCCGAGGGTCATGATAAACATGTAACATGTAAAGTTCCCTTAATGCTAATATGTAGCTTTGCCAAGCTCAACCAATTCTAGGTGTTTTTAATGGTAACGTTTATTAATGTCCTAATCTCCTCTTTCCCATCTATCAATTTTTTAATTTTTATTTATTTGAAAAAAAAAATTTCAGCTTTTGATATCGACATGGATCAAGGATACAGTTTGAAATAAGGTCTAGAAAATTATCATTATATATATATATAAAAAAAAAAAAAAGTCTAGAAAATCATCATTCCTAAAGAAAGTATTGAAAAAGAAATGGCCCCGCTGCTAAAGGCAGCCAGCCGCTAGGTTAGCCACGAATCTTAATTATGGGATGTTGTATCGATGGCAAAGTTAAGTAGCAACCCACGTGGTATTTAAAGCTCATTTAGGCTTTGTTTTTTTTTGGGTATAAATTTGAGAAAGATATCATGTTGGAGAGGGCGAGTGTTACCATGTTGTAAATCCGTATGTTAAGTGGATGATTGACTTAGTTGCATCCCACCATATTATTCTTGTTAAGGATTTGTATTTGGAAACCATGATACTTTTTTTTTGGTGACTGCAGAAGCTCTAATACGAATATGTTATCACGAAAGTACCTTTGGAAGCACTATCATACAAGATTGATTGTAAAACTGTTATGGGCTTGAGAAAGATATTATAAACTAATAATAGGAAAAGAGAAAAATAGACATAACCACACACAAGAGAAGAACACCAATAATTTTCGTGGTTCAATTTTAGACTTTCATCCATGGGTGGCATTAGATGAATTCACTCCATCAAAGAGAGACTAGAAATATTTACACACTAAGTGTTAGGAATTTAAACTATTTTATAGAATCTAAAAATAGAGAAAAATTGTGCAAAGAAACAATCATATTACATAAAGATTTATGTGGTTCGGCAATGCGCTTATGACCATGAAGTTGCAGTGATTTCATTATATTAGGAAAAATACAAAGGTGGCTACAGTATAGTTTTTCAATAAATCAAACCCTAATTTTGAATCAACAAATATATATTCCAAAAACAAGCCGAAAATGGGCCAACAAATTTTCTTGGGGGTACTACCTAGAACTTGGCCCAAGCCTCCACTCCATGGACTCTACCTTAGAAAATCCCCTATTTAAAATTATAATACTTCCAAGTCGGGTTAGGTCACGAATCGAATTGAACACAAAACTAGACTCCACATAGTCCAAGATAAATAATTTTCATAAATAATAAAATCTCTCTAAGCCCTTGTTTGGGAAGAGAGAATGAAAAGGAAATCCCCTATTTAAAATTATAATGCTTCCAAGTTGGGTTATATCATGAATCGGATCAAACACAAAACCAGACTCCACATAATCCAACATAAAGAATTTTCATAAATAACAAAATCTCTCTAAGCCCTCGTTTGGAAAGAGGGAATGAAATGGAAATGAAATCCCCTATTTAAAATTATAATGCTCGGAACTTGGCCCAAACCTCCACTCCATGGACTCTACCTTAGAAAATCCCCTATTTTAAATTATAATGTTTCAAAGTTGGGTTAGGTCACGAATTGGATCGAACACAAAACCAAACTCCACATAGTCTAACATAAAGAATTTTCATAAATAACAAAATCTTTCTAAGCTCTCGTTTGGGAAAAGGGAATAGAATGGAATGGAAAGAAATAAAAAGAATAATTTTAGAATATTTTTCCCTTCCTTTGTTTAGGAGTTTTAATGGAGAGAGTGGAAAGTGAGAGGGAATTGAATGGATAGGAGGGAACATTTATTTCTTTCTATTCTCTTAAAAACTTAAATTTTCATTCTCTCTGAAATTGGGAGGAATGGGAGAGAATGAAATTAGATTTAATGAATTTTTTTACTAAAACTCCAAAAATACCCCTACATATTCAACCTTTTATTTTAAAATAGGGGTCTAATAGTAATATTGTCATAAAATGATTTCATTCCATTCCCTTTATGTTACTCCCAAACAAGATTACTTACATTCCATTCCTTTATTTTAAAATATCTAACCAAGGTTACTTAATTCCATTCCTTTTTCTTGTTTAAATACATTCTATTCCATTTTATTCCCTTATGATTATTCAATTCCATTCTTTTATGATAATTCAAAATCTCTCTTCATGTCATGTGGAAATACCCTTATACACCAAATCCTTAATAATATTGTCTAGTAATAAGATTTCAATACATATTCCTTGGTTGAAAAGGAATACCAATTTACTTTTATAGCAAGTAATATAATTTTCTTCCACATTTTTTTTTTTTAAAATTTTTGGAGGGACAATTTTCTTCCACTTCAAGTGAAAAAAAAAACACTAAACCAAGTCAAATTAGAAATATCAGAAATTTTTTAACAAATATCTACTTTTACTCAAATTGCACCAAATAATCTTCCTTCTTTTGTTAAGTGTACATTTGGATAGAGTTGAAACTGAATTTTCAGCTGCATTTTGCATTTCCAGTGGGTCTCGTTCACTGTTCATGGACTCGCAAGTACTTTATTCAGCAAAAAAAAAACTTTAAAATTGGGTTTCACGGTATTATTCACACATTTAAAAATTATTTTGATACAGTGTTTTTAGTTTTCAGTTTTCAGCAATAAGTAGTATCTAAACAGACCCTAAGAGTTCCGCCTGCTTTTTAACTTTGTATAAAGCAAAAGATTTTAGCAGAGTAAAATGGACAATGATAATTATGCTGGCATTCTAAAACTGATATCATAACTTGAATTCATTAGTTTAAAACGTTTTAACTTTTAAGTTGATTTTTTTTAAGAAGTTTGTGCGTAACTGCTTTCAATGTAAATGAATGGAAGCAGTGGGTTATTTATGTAAACTCGAATGGTGTGCTTAAAGACCCTACCATGACCATGACAAAGTAGTTCTGGGGATAACAAAATAGTCTCCATATACTGAGTTCAGTGGATGTGGAACAATTTTTAATTTAATTTGACCGCTGTTGTATTTGAGAAATTAAGATAAGCATCTTCTTTAAAAGAAAAGACCCTACCATCCAATGCCATGACAAGCATTGTCGATTAATTGTGAGCTGTGAAAATGATATATGTTCTAATTCTAGTGGTTCGTTGTGTTATAGGTAAAGCCACCGAACTCTCAAATTAATGAGTTAGTGGACCACTTCATCTGTTCATTATGTACTTCACCTTGGGGAGAGAAAGTATTGATTTCTTTTAAGGGAAACTCCATTCTCATATAGATGTTTGTTAAAGAACAACCTTGCTAGCTTAAAGTGAATTCCTTAACTAGAGCCTAAATACCATTATATTAGCATGTGGTTAATCATAAAAATTAATTATTACATGAGAGTATGAGACAACATGGTCAACAGTGACATACAGAGGAAATTTATGTGATAATTTAATCAATTGTTAAAGATGCAGCAAAGTATATGTTTGGTAGAAAATTCATATGTTGGTTTCACATACATAGGAAGATAGAAGGGTCTCCCTTGAAACTAAAAAGGAAGAAACCTCAAGTGTGAGAAACCAGTCAGGCCAATGGTTGACAAAAACTAAGAGCTTTTAGATAAACATATAGAAAAGTTAAGACAATACCTCAAAAATGAAACTCGAGACCAAGAGTGTGTACCTTGTGAATTAGATTGTTTTTCTTCAACATGTAAACCAATATTGTCCCAAAGATTCGTGATTCCAGAAACCAGGTGAAAATTTTGACCAGAAGTCCAGCCATTCTAGGAGCTATGCAGCAAATGAAAGTTCACTAGTTATGTATGTTCACCAAGTATTCAACAATAAATTTGAAAGAAAACATCTTTTTTTTTTGTTCAATCCATCATCCTATTATTCTTTCAGTTACAAAATTACAATACAAAGGCAATTTTTTATGCCTTCACTTACATTTATTTAACAGACCACCTGCTACCTATATATTTAATACCAATCAATCATGTGAATTGGTTTAAAAGTTAAAATATGTTTGGTGCAACCGGTGCCAAATTTCAATTTCAAAGTACCATGAAATTCAGGACCAAAAGTTCTACCACAAATAAATAAATAAATAAAAAAACTGAAATTTAATTCAGATATGCAGGCCTAAAAAAAAGTTCTATTTTTCAAGATGCATCAACATGATGTATAATTCTAATTCACAAAATGGATTTTTGGTGAATTAGAATAGAAAACCAAATGAAACTCAAAACTAATCCTATGACACCAAATTATATAAAGAATCCCAACTAATGGTAACAATTCTTTGACAGAAGAAGAAACATGCATGGAGAATGTAAAAAAGATGGTGAAGCAAGAGTTAGGACCCAAGATTGAACCTTTAACATTGGCACGGAGATAGACATGATCACTCTTAGGACCAAGATCAACCTCCTCCACTGGCTTGTAAACCACCCCTTGATCCTTGAACAACCCCATGAAGGCAAAAATAATATGATCTTTCAAGCTTACTTGAACACAAAATAAAACAAATGAAGTGAAAAAGAAGACGATGACACAACCTATAGATTCCTGTATGTAGATTAAGATTTTAGGAAGAATGACTTGGCGGTGGATGCAATGCAAATTAAGGAAAGTCTTTTTAACTTATCCAACAAAAAAAAGACAAAAACTTGAAAGCTTGTTGTGATAGACAAAGTGTGTGGTATGACAATATGAGCAATTGAAAGTGAAAGATAAGAGCTAGCATGTGAGTGAGAGAGAAAGTGAGTCTTTGTAGTAGTTGGGGAAAATCAAAGACACCTCCTACGTCATATTTCCCGGTCTTCTTTCACTAAAAACTTTCAAGTCTAACGGCTTTTTTAGTTTTATTTTATTTATTTATTGATAAAACAGAGGATTTATTTATTATTATTATTATACAATGAGAAAATAGGAGATTCGAACCCTGAGCGTTTTGGTTTGAAACATCAAGAGGTGCTTGTTGAATTACAAAGTTTTTGTATTAGAAGTTTTAACTTTCAAGTTTAAAAAACAATTAAGTTAAGTCATCAATAACAATCAAAATAATTCAAATTTACATTAAGGGTAAAACTTACAACAATTATTTAGATATTATATTAGGTTTTCGAACTAAATTCCATCATGTGGTTGCATTGGCTGACACAACCCAAATATAGAATGAGTTCAATTAACAGGTACCCTTAGGGTATTTGTTAATTGACAATTTTAGAAAAGTTTTGATACTCACTTTCATGGAATATATAAAAAGTTGAATAAAAAAGTTTTTTTTTTTTCTTAGAAAATTTTAAAAAATATTTCTTAAATCAATACTTTTAAGGTATTCATTAAGTTTTCAATATAGTATTATCAATTATAAAGACAATAATATTCAACTATATGATTTCTTGGACCATGCAAAAACATTAGTTCTTAAATTGAATCTAAGCAACTGTACTTAATTCTCTCTTTCCACTAAGGACCTTTGGAGTAAGGGTAAGGCAACTCTTCCCCTGTAGAAAGGTATGGTTAGGTGAGATTCTTGAGTGTGTGTACAAGTTAAATTATTGGGTAAAAAAACCAAGTTGAATGGTCGTAGGTTTTGTATTGATTTGCTTATTGATATTCATAATGTTCAGTTTTCCCATCTAAAGCGCAAAGGAAATACGCCTGCGCACCTTTTAGCTAAACACGCTTGTGGCATTGTTGATTTTCTAGTGTGGATAGAAGAGAATCTTTGTTTCTTAGAACAAGCTCTTCATCATGATGTAATTTCTCTTTAAGCAATAAAAGTTTCTTGTTTCTAATAAAAAAAAAAAAAAAAATCAAGAGGGTGAGAAAGCATGTGGATACGCTGTTTTCAACTCCATACTCTGTCTTTGTAATTGCAAATCCAAATAACTAAGCACTGTTAGAATTAGTACTCTACACTCTACATTTCTCAGTCCTTTAGATAATTGTTATTTATCATTATTAATGCTAAATAAATTGACTAAAAGGACTAACATGGGAAAAAAACATGGACTTAGAAAAGTGAAAACGACCTTAAACCACTAAAAACAAATTAAACTGTTAACTAACACCAAATTACCAAATTAAAGTTTATAACCATTTATATTTTTGTTGGGGAAGTGTGAGTTTTCAAATGTGAAAACGACCTTAAACCACTATCCAAATTAATAACTTTTTTTTAGAAGTCTTTTAATTCAATTGACACTTCATGAATGTTTCTAATAAAAATGTTCAAGGTTCAAATATCTCACCCCAACTATCAAATTATCAAAAAATATTGAAGTAGATTATAACTTTGGATGCATGTGAGTAGCTTAGCACTATGGTACCTTTATTTATTTATTATTTTTTTTTCGGGATAGGATTTAGCACTATGGTCCATAGATCTCAAAAAAAAAAAAAAAAACAGATTGACTATATATCATTTGAAAGACCGAATTAAATTGGGACTTAAAAAAGTTAACCCTAGTCTGTACGGCTTTATTGGGTATATACTCCAATTGAGTTGTACACAAGGAAGTTCACACAACTGTGCACACAATATGGGCAGCTAAGGTATGTAACAAAATCAAAATTTTCATTTGGCTAGCTTGTAAAGATATATTGCCAACTAAACTTAATCTGACCCGAAGGAAAATTTTGTATGATGTTGGATGTGAATGTTGTGAGGATGGGGAGGAGTCAATAGACCATGTCTTGTTGCACTGCGGTGTGGAACTTTACAGTTTACAGGCCTAAGAAATAATCTGTGCTGATGCTCAAATCTATCCTTTGTGGATGTGGTAGACCAAATGATAATAAATGGATTAAAAGAGCTAGAAATTACAATATTTTTTACAAACAGCTTGATGATTTGGAACAAGAGGAATGAAGCTCACCTAGAAAAACTACTGCCCATGCTTTAGAATATGTAGAGACAAATTTTGGCAGTCTTACTTGAGTTCCTAATATTTTTTGCTGTTTTGTTCTCTATAGGAATTCTTTTTTTTTTCCTCTCTCTCTTTATTTTAGCTGCTTTGGAGATTTAGATGGATATGACTGTTGATTTAGATATAACAGAAGCCTTTATATTCTTGTCTCTATTGTTGGTTTCAGTTGGAGGCATTTCCTCTAGCTTGTACTGGTTACTTCAGTTGTAATGAAATTCTGACGTTTTATCTCCCCCACCCCCAAAAAAAAAAAAAAAAACTGTGCACACAAGAGGCTTAAGACGTGTTTTGAAATATCAGAATCACAATTCAAGAGTGTACTGTACACACTATGAGCCTGTTTGGTATTAGGTCAGCTTTTAATTTTTAGTTTTTATATACAGTTTTTTAAAATCTTTTTTTTTCCGCATTTTCTTATATTTTTAAAATTTTACAATATACAAATATAGATAAACTATTTTTAAACTGACACTGCAAATAACTAACCGCTTCTCAAAAAAGAAAAAGTAAAAAATGTACATTTTGAGCGGAACTATTAAAGGAGCAGCATAAATGGTCCAATAACAATAAGTACAATTTATGAGCCCCAAAATTTGGTGACATATATGGTCATAAATTTATGCAATCATGGCATCGGCCTCCCAATACCTTTTTTCAGGCCGAATATGGGCCTCCCTAGTCCCTACACTTGTTAGAAACCTTGCATTTATTCTTTTTAGAGTTAAAAAGAAAATGCATTCATTATTTGCCGCTTTCTTATTATTATAGTACAGCTTGGATTTAGCATCCTCACCATTTTTTATTTATATATTTTGCAGCTGTTGAAAATGACTTCTTCTATGGTGGGTACACCAAGAACTAATGAGGTTTGGATTAACTTAAAGGCAAACTAAGAGATTTGTCTGAGTTAGATTAAGAACAAGTTTCCGATTTGAATCTCAAGTCACAATAAACAATACGTTGAATAAGGTAATACTTCAATTCCTGTGAAATTTGTTACCAAGTCTTAAGCATATATATGCATCTTGGTGTGGACACGCCGAGATTTCTTTCATTTGGGACTTCTCCTTGGTCACTCATGTGACTCAACTGGTCAACTATTGTCTCACCCAAACTGAGACAAAGTTAAATGTTTTGTGTGCCCACTTTATTATGATTGATGTGCCTACTCATATTTCTTGCTTCTAGATATCATGGCTGCATGCATTGAGTTGGGACCTTTAGAGTTCCCAAACTAATACTCTACTTCCTTGTGGGGTTGTTTTGTTTTTCTTGTTTAATAAGTAGGGGTAATTAAGAATCAAATTTGACTTCTGCAAGTTCTGTAGAAAAGAGATCGAACACAAATATACTAGTGAAAATCAATTGTAAAAAACTATTTGTAATCAATTATCAATTAGAGAGAAGAAGGAAAAAAGGTCTTTAAAATTCTCTCAAAATCAAAAAGTTTAGATTAAATTATCAAGTAGTTGCCTTTCTTGCTAGTGGGGGTTGAAATGTTTGGATTTAGTGCTGAGATTAAATTCATCAAGACTTCGGTGAAAAAAAATCCTGATGTACACCATCTTATGAAATATTGCCATATTAGTTTTTCTCAAATGGAAGAATAAGCAAGACCATGAAATTACAAGCTATTAAAAATCTATTCATTGAATAATTATCAAATCCAATATCTAAAATAAAAATCAAAATAAAAAAGAATATAGGCGGTGTCATCCATATAATGATATATTATTTTGTGTAATGGTTGAATGTAACATCTTTCTCACATTAGATGAGAGTGAATCTTACAAGTTTGAGAGTTTCTCACATGTAAAAAAAAAAAAGTTATATATAACCATTGCATATGATAAACTTTGGAAGTAGCAAGAGCACAAGCCCAACTTGTCGGAACAATTTTGTTAGAACATTATTTAGGAGTGGGGTGACTAGTCTGTTTATCTTTTTTTTAAGTTCCCTGTTTGTTTGTTTGTTTTTTTGTTTTTTTTTTAATAATATTTTTACCTTCTCAAGAAGAAAAGTTCCTTGTTTTTATAATATTCATTCTTTGATCTGGACGCTACCTCACGCCTCTAGATTGTTGAGAATTTGGATTAGTTGCTGAGAGTATCCGTGGTTTACTACTATACATTACTTATTTTCAGTTTCGTGCAGTTGAATTTCAAAGGGTTCGGGTTGATTTATAAGAGTTTCTAACACAAATGCACACTAAAACTTCACTTAAAAGTTATGGTAACCTTTAAGGAGGGTGAGACAAGTTATACCACATACAATACACTCTCTTAAGCAATGTGGGACAATTATACATTTTTTTTTTTTGAGAAACAAACACACACACATAAGGGAGAGAGAAATGAGTTCTAACACAAAGGCACACTACAACTCCACTCAAAAGGCATGGTAACTTTTAAGGGAGAGTTTCAAAAAGTATAGTAACTTTTAAGGGAGAGTGGAGCAAACTGGTGCAAAATCTGGTTCATTTGATTGCCATTGTGACATTTTTTTTATTAACATGAATTTTATAACTATATATATATATATATAGTATGTTTTTAATCATTTAATGCAGGCTGACTCCAGTATATTAAAAATAATATATTTTATATTATATTTTGTTTAAGACTTATTTACCCTTCACCAGAATTAAAAAAAAAAAGGGCGCTTTTATTTGCTAATAAAATGCATTGTATATTAAAAATATCCCACCATAATACAAAATACAAAAAAAAAAAAAAAAAAAATACTAAAAAAAAAAAAAAAAAAAAGATTAAAGAGTCTATAAACCCTAGCCATTATCATGTGGGTTAATGTCAGTTTATTTTAAAAAAAATATTTTAATTAGTTTGATTTTTCCAATTTTCAATGGTACCGAAATTTTTTTTTTTTTTAATGTTTCAAGTAATTTATTTAATTTGTACTGTTTAAGTATGTTTTCATTAGTTATCCTTTAAAAACAATCTACTTTTAGTATTAGTGCTAATTTATTCAGTTATGTGATAGATAAATTTTTATTTGTGCAAGTTTAGAGTATGAAGTGACCACATTATTTAGTAAAGTTGCAATCTTGCTTTTGATAAATTATGTATATTGTTTTATACTTTGAAGAAGAAAAATTAAACATGACGGAACCATCTCGACGGACTTGACATAAGGAGAATGTACTCACATTGGACGGATCACGTTAGGATGGGCGTAACATGGATAGATCGAGCGGCCACGTGGCATCCAACTCATTATCACGTAGTCTCCAAGGAACCTTAAATGGTAAATACTTGTAACACATGATTAGCCCTGATTTGTAGAGTGCCAATATGAATGGAATTCCAATACGACTAGAATTCTAGAATATACGCGTATTAATGAGTATCCTCCCCATAAGGAAAAGACTTGTTCTACAAGTCTTGGGGTTTAGCCCTATGCGACTATAAAAACCCAAAAACTCTCAAGAAAAAGGTACGCATAATTTACCCCTCTTTAGCACTCTAGAGTTGTGAGAATAGTTCTAACTTGACTTTCGGAGGGTATTTGGCCGACATTACATCGGTGCTCTCTGTTAGGTCTTCTCTTGTTGTTGTGCAGGTCTTGCTTCGAGTCTGCGAGGACTGTGTGGCTCACTGGTAATTTTTCGGCATCATCATACTTCATATTTTATTTTAGTTAAATTATAATTCACTATTATAAATTGTGTTCAATTTATTTATAAATATTTTTTAATTATAAATGTTTATTAGAAAATATCCATCTAGATATAAAAAATTAAAAAAAAAAAAGAAAAAAAGAAGAAGAGAAAACTAGAAAAAAAATTGGATCTCAATATGTATCTAGATATATTTGTTATTAATATTAAACAATACACAACAAAAAAATTTGGGTGAAAATATAAAAAATGAATAAGAAATACATTAAAAAGATTTGGATGATAATAATGAAAATATTATTTAATTGGTGTAAGAACACGATTTGTAACGACCCGTAATAGTGTTGGGTTCGCACATAAAAAGGCCCAAACAATATCATTTGTAGAGCGTGGGTTTGAAAGGCTAGGCCTCAGTCACAAGACGATGGTTTTCCGTGGTGGTCATACATAATTAAATTGTGTTCGCCCTAGGAGTCTTTCTCCTGGAGGCGGGCTGGGAGGCTCTGGTTTTTGGCCATTTTTCCCAGCCTCCTTTGGCGGATAGCTTATTTTTCCTTTTATACTAGCCTGCATCCCTTATCCAACGTCCACGTGTGGGGTTTGATTTTCTAGGACTGATACTTGTCCCATCAGCCCATACCCAAAGTGGTTGGGGGTGGTTGTAAAAAACTGAAGAGTATGGCTCTGTCAGGTGCAGAGTATTGAATGGCAGTAAGGGCAGCTTTCCCCGGTCGTTATACTTTCCAGCGTATCCTTTTCTATTGACCTAGATATTTTAGATTTTTTCCAAGCTGCTCCTATACCGTTTTTACCCTTCCTTTTAATGAGACCTTGGACATGCCGATGACTGAATCGTCCTCGGCTGCGCCCAAGACTATTTTGTACTCGTATTACCGAGCCTGTACTATAACCTTCCTCGGCTCGGGCCTTGGGCCCCAATGAATAAATGGGCCAGGGCCACAAATTATTGGGCCCCACAATTGGTATTTAAGTATAAAAAATAAAATGAAAAGGCCCACTTAAAATTTTCACCTTAGGCCCGAAAATTGGTTGAGGCACCCCTAATTTAATGGCACTTTGGCATTGTGTTACTCTCTTTTTTCAGCCTTCTTATGAACATCCATTACTGTGCCAAATTTTATAACTTGCTAATTTATGTAACGGTGAGTGAGTAACATAAAGTAATAAGTTGCGCAAGACATAAAATGTCTACCACTTATTCATTAATGCATACGCATATCACTGGCATCTTTACATAGTTGGATTGGGTGATTAGTTTGGACAAAAGTTAACACGTCATTTCTTCATTATAATAATAAATAAAAGTATTAATTACCATTATAGTTTTTTAAAGCTTAAGAACATTTACCAACCAAAAACCCACTAAAATCTTTGTTTCAGATTCGTGTAAAACTTCTCTCACTTGTTTGGTTTTGTACATGTAGACTAGCTTTAGTTTGTGTTTGTCCTTTCTTTTATCTTTGGAGGTAAGAGTCTAGACTCTAGAAGAGACGCATAAGTACGAAGGCATTTTTTATCCATGTAATATAAAGTGACCACTTTTACTTGGTACAAACTATGCACTATAAAAAAAAAAAAAAAAAAAAACTAAAAAAGTTTGAGTGTGATTAAGTAAGGCAAAATTTAGGTACAGTATTTAGATGTTTTTTAGGTTTCTTCCTTTAAGATCCAACAATGTAACTGTATGTACTTAATTAAAAATACACTTTCATCTCATAAAAAAAAGTTACATAGTTAAATCATAAAAAAAAAAAATCCTAAAAAACAACACTTAATTATTGTATTTAATTTTTTTTTGATTAAGTAAATTATGTGCATCGGCATGACAATAATTCATGTCATCTTATGCCCCAAGCTGCCAACCAACATTGTCGGCTTTCTCATTCGGACAACGACCAACCCACTGCGCAGATATATTATTAGTTATTATTAGTTTTTGGGTGAATTATAGCCTTTTAAGAACCCGTGGTAGGCGGCACAAGTGTACTGCGTTTAATCATGTGCGTGCGCAACTCCCCTTGTGTTGCACAAAATTAAGACGGTGGTATCGAAATTGATTGATGCAGAGACACACACGTGAATTATTAATTATCTTTCACAGGACACCATAGTCAAACACACATCATTGACAAAGCCATCGGGTTTGTTGTTTTTATTTTAATTATCTTTGACAGGACACAATCGTCATATACACGTCATTGACAAAACCATGGTTATTTATTTATTTCTAATGAAAAAAACCATGTTTATTTGATTTATCATTCGATGCCATAAAAAAAAAAAAAAAACAAGATAAATACTAGTGCATACTATTTATTGCACATAAACGAATATATACACATTTTTTTGCACTACAAAAAATATATGCATATACTTTTATATGTAATAAGTGGTATGAAATAAACACAACCCAATAATAATAATAATAATCTCCTTCAAAATTAACATTTTATAGTACATATGATTATATAATTAAAGTTTCCAAAATTACATTTATTCTCCTAAAAATATAGTTAGTCAAACTGTCTCATATAATGCCATGTATTTCTCTTTAGAAATATAATAGCTATTTCTTGACAGGATGTAATGGTCATATACACATCATTGACATGACAAAACCATCATGCTTATTTGATTAACCCATAAGGCAAATAAAAAAAAATAAAAAAAACTAATAATACCCTCCAAATATAATATTTATATTACATATAATCTTAGTGTGGTGGGCCTTTTTTGCAATGTTGGGCGGTGCTGCCTCCTGCTGTACTGGGCTCAAGTGTTCTGAGTAATGTAGTTGAGATCGATCCAACTGCGACTCATTTTGGTCCGGTTTGTGTGCAAACTATGCTTTGTTTGCCAGGAATTTCGTTCATATGCCCATGGCAGGTAGAACTACTTCGGATGAGTCATGGCAAGCAGACATGATAATAATAATAAAAGAAAGTACTTTTGCCTTTAGACAAAGTGAATAAATCATCCCCAACTAAAATGATAAGAAAAGCATTGTAAAGAAAATTGTGGAAATAAATAGGTAAGGCATGAGTTAGCAAAAAAAAAAAGAAAAAGGTGAATCTGTTATGCCAAGTTATGTCACAGGACCAAGACTAAGGAGGGAAACTGTTTTTCCTCAATGCGAATAATCTCCCAGGAAAAATCCTATCATAGAAATTAATTACTTTGAGGGAAGTGGACCTAAATGACTTGTGCCCAAAAGAATCCTTTTACTTTTGGCAGAGAGCATGACTTTTAGAGGAAGAGAGGGGATCAACCTATTGGTGCATGCTTGCCATTCATTCTCTTTATTTTCTTTCCTTATTTCTAACTTTCCTTTTCTCTTCTTTTCTCAGTATTTGTTTCCGTGTGGTGATTTTCTCCTAGAGGTTACTATTATCGTCCTCCTTCCCCTGTGCATGGCAAGGGTCCCTTTATATAATGTCTGCCGTGACTGAATTTTACTATTTTAGCCTTTAACTACCTTTGTCTGGTTTGGATGTCCTTGCTGACCACCACTGACTTGTCAACTGCTTAGCCAGCATCACTTGCCTGTGCTGGCCGTGCCACTCCCCATCACCAAACAAAGAAGACTATTTTGTTTGTCGTGGCACTCTTACCTACTTCGGTGTAGGTGCTCTCTCTCTTTCCATCCCTCATGGCATGCACCTAGTGGTTCCAACTCATCCTTACTTCTTTTGATGGTATGTCATCTCAATAGGACATTTCCCCCAAAAGAGCCTGAGCAGGAACCCCAGAATAGGTTTTCCATCTCTCCACCGCCAGACCATACGCTCTTACCTCTGACCCATGACCCACCACCTCTTGTATTGGCTGGGTGCAAGCTGGTGAAGTCTGGACCTTGCGCGTGCTAAAGTCTTGCATGTGTCCAAAACTTGCCCGTTGCGTTTGTCGTGGTCTAGAGGCTCTTCTTCACATTCTGCTGTTTGTCCCTGACTTCTTATGGCGTGAGCTGTTTTCTGATTTCCCTTTCTTTACAGTTTGCTCCCCTTAGGGGCTGGGCTTTGTTTGATTGTGGGCTTTTCCTTCTCCATCCCATTCTTTTGCTCCTTCTTGCAGTCTTGCTACCATTTCTTGCTGCACTATTCTGCCATTCCTGCTGTGATGTCATTTGACCCAAGCCTGCAAGGCTTCTTTGGCCCTGTTGCTTGTTCTTCTCTAAATGACTCAGCATGGTCATTAGGCTTTTTATTACATTACTTGCGAGCTCTTATGTCCCATTTATTTCCTCTTGGGCACCCTTGGTCCATTTGCTTTCCTTGGGCTTCCTTGGCCATTTTCCTAACTCTGCATTTCCATGAGCTTTTACTAACTCCTTTGGGTTTCCCTGACCCAATTACCTTATCCTTCATCCTTGGGGCTCATGGGCTTGCCATCAACCCCTTACTTTATTTACTTTCTTTACTTGCATTACTTCGGGCTTGTATTGGCTGGGTGCAGGCTGGTGAAGTCTGGGCCTTGCGCGTGCTAAAGTCTTGCATGTGTCCAAAACTTGCCCGTTGCGTTTGTCGTGGTTTAGAGGCTCCTCTTCACATTCTGCTGTTTGTCCCTAACTTCTTATGGCGTGAGCTGTTTTCTGATTTCCCTTTCTTTACAGTTTGCTCCCCTTAGGGGCTGGGCTTTGTTTGATTGTGGACTTTTCCTTCTCCATCCCATTCTTTTGCTCCTTCTTGCAGTCTTGCTACCATTTCTTGCTGCACTATTCTGCCATTCCTGCTGTGATGTCATTTGACCCAAGCCGGCAAGGCTTCTTTGGCCCTGTTGCCTGTTCTTCTCTAAATGACTCAGTATGGTCATTGGGCTTTTTATTACATTACTTGCGAGCTCTTGTGTCCCATTTATTTCCTCTTGGGCACCTTTGGTCCATTTGCTTTCCTTGAGCTTCCTTGGCCATTTTCCTAACTCTGCGTTTCCATGAGCTTTTACTAATTCCTTTGGGTTTCCCTGACCCAATTACCTTATCCTTCATCCTTAGAGCTCATGGGCTTGCCATCAACCCCTTACTTTATTTACTTTCTTTACTTGCATTACTTCGGGCTTGTATTGGCTGGGTGCAGGCTGGTGAAGTCTGGGCCTTGCGCGTGCTAAAGTCTTGCATGTGTCCAAAACTTGCCCGTTGCGTTTGTCGTGGTCTAGAGGCTCCTCTTCACATTCTGCTGTTTGTCCCTGACTTCTTATGGCGTGAGCTGTTTTCTGATTTCCCTTTCTTTACAGTTTGCTCTCCTTAGGAGCTGGGCTTTGTTTGATTGTGGGCTTTTCCTTCTCCATCCCATTCTTTTGCTCCTTCTTGCAGTCTTGCTACCATTTCTTGCTGCACTATTCTGCCATTCCTGCTGTGATGTCATTTGACCCAAGCCGGCAAGGCTTCTTTGGCCCTGTTGCCTGTTCTTCTCTAAATGACTCAGCATGGTCATTGGGCTTTTTATTACATTACTTGCGAGCTCTTGTGTCCCATTTATTTCCTCTTGGGCACCCTTGGTCCATTTGCTTTCCTTGGGCTTCCTTGGCCATTTTCCTAACTCTGCGTTTCCATGAGCTTTTACTAACTCCTTTGGGTTTCCCTGACCCAATTACCTTATCCTTCATCCTTGGAGCTCATGGGTTTGCCATCAACCCCTTACTTTATTTACTTTCTTTACTTGCATTACTTCGGGCTTGTATTGGCTGGGTGCAGGCTGGTGAAGTCTGGGCCTTGCGCGTGCTAAAGTCTTGCATGTGTCCAAAACTTGCCCGTTGCGTTTGTCGTGGTCTAGAGGCTCCTCTTCACATTCTGCTGTTTGTCCCTGACTTCTTATAGCGTGAGCTGTTTTCTGATTTCCCTTTCTTTACAGTTTGCTCTCCTTAGGAGCTGGGCTTTGTTTGATTGTGGGCTTTTCCTTTTCCATCCCATTCTTTTGCTCCTTCTTGCAGTCTTGCTACCATTTCTTGCTGCACTATTCTGCCATTCCTGCTGTGATGTCATTTGACCCAAGCCGGCAAGGCTTTTTTGGCCCTGTTGCCTGTTCTTCTCTAAATGGCTCAGCATGGTCATTGGGCTTTTTATTACATTACTTGCGAGCTCTTGTATCCCATTTATTTCCTCTTGGGCACCCTTGGTCCATTTGCTTTCCTTGGGCTTCCTTGGCCATTTTCCTAACTCTGCGTTTCCATGAGCTTTTACTAACTCCTTTGGGTTTCCCTGACCCAATTACCTTATCCTTCATCCTTGGAGCTCATGGGTTTGCCATCAACCCCTTACTTTATTTACTTTCTTTACTTGCATTACTTCGGGCTTGTATTAGCTGGGTGCAGGCTGGTGAAGTCTGGGCCTTGCGCGTGCTAAAGTCTTGCATGTGTCCAAAACTTGCCCGTTGCGTTTGTCGTGGTCTAGAGGCTCCTCTTCACATTCTGTTGTTTGTCCTTGACTTCTTATGGAGTGAGCTGTTTTCTGATTTCCCTTTCTTTACAGTTTGCTCTCCTTAGGAGCTGGGCTTTGTTTGATTGTGGGCTTTTCCTTCTCCATCCCATTCTTTTGCTCCTTCTTGCAGTCTTGCTACCATTTCTTGCTGCACTATTCTGCCATTCCTGCTGTGATGTCATTTGACCCAAGCCAGCAAGGCTTCTTTGGCCCTGTTGCCTGTTCTTCTCTAAATGACTCAGCATGGTCATTGGGCTTTTTATTACATTACTTGCGAGCTCTTGTGTCCCATTTATTTCCTCTTGGGCACCCTTGGTCCATTTGCTTTCCTTGGGCTTCCTTGGCCATTTTCCTAACTCTGCGTTTCCATGAGCTTTTACTGACTCCTTTGGGTTTCCCTGACCCAATTACCTTATCCTTCATCCTTGGGGCTCATGGGCTTGCCATCAACCCCTTACTTTATTTACTTTCTTTACTTGCATTACTTCGGGCTTGTATTGGCTGGGTGCAGGCTGGTGAAGTCTGGGCCTTGCGCGTGCTAAAGTCTTGCATGTGTCCAAAACTTTCCCGTTGCGTTTGTCGTGGTCTAGAGGCTCCTCTTCACATGCTGCTGTTTGTCCCTAACTTCTTATGGCGTGAGCTGTTTTCTGATTTCCCTTTCTTTACAGTTTGCTCCCCTTAGGGGCTGGGCTTTGTTTGATTGTGGGCTTTTCCTTCTCCATCCCATTCTTTTGCTCCTTCTTGCAGTCTTGCTACCATTTCTTGCTGCACTATTCTGCCATTCCTGCTGTGATGTCATTTGACCTAAGCCTGCAAGGCTTCTTTGGCCCTGTTGCCTGTTCTTCTCTAAATGACTCAGCATGGTCATTGTGCTTTTTATTACATTACTTGCGAGCTCTTGTGTCCCATTTATTTCCTCTTGGGCACCCTTGGTCCATTTGCTTTCCTTGGGCTTCCTTGGCCATTTTCCTAACTCTGCGTTTCCATGAGCTTTTACTAACTCCTTTGGGTTTCCCTGACTCAATTACCTTATCCTTCATCCTTGGGGCTCATGGGCTTGCCATCAACCCCTTACTTTATTTACTTTCTTTACTTGCATTACTTCGGGCTTGCTGTGGCCCATTCTCACATTTCTACATCACATACTGCCTATGGGTTTGCTACTTCTCTCTTTGGGGGCTCCTTTTAAGCCCATTTGCTTTCTCAAGGCTCATTTGTTTATTTTATGGGCCAGTGATCCATTATTCCTACCGCTTAGGTTTAATGCTTTTTCTATCCACTTACTAACTCTTTTTTGCCCATGTTCCTGGGCTTCTTCTTTGTATTGGGTTTCCCAAAATGAGCATTAACATTTAGCCCCCTGAGCATATGAAGTGTTCCTACGGTTCATATGTGAATAAAAGACTTCCTTGTCATTTTTGTCTTTCCTTCTTCTTTTCCTTCGCGGGCTTTTTCAAACAGTGGACCCTAACTTATACATATGTATATATTTTTCTTGCCATGAACAATGTTGTCTCTTCGAATTTCTCAATTTAGCAGTTATTCTGAAATGCAATCGTTGCTTCATTAATTTCATCCCTCATTTGATGGCTGACACATCGTATCATTTCGTGCTGGTATTAAAGACGTTGGTATCTAAGAGAAAATCCCTTTATACTCCAAACACAAACATCTTCTCCCTTTCCAACACAAACACTTTCTCAACTTCCCTTTCTTCACCGTGTTCTCCTTCTCAAGCACTCTCATTCATTTACTCTGATTAATTGTTGCACCATGACGCCGGCGAAAGGCCAAAGTTCGTTCCTCCATAAAGGAAAAGAGATTGTCTCCGATCCTCCCACCGCACGCGATGTAGGCGAAGAGGCCGTGTATTCCGAATTGGACCATTTCGACGAGGAGGAAGTGCAGCGTGCCCCTGATAGTGAGTGCACTCCTCTTATAAATCCTTGGTGCGATATCCATGCCCATTTCCCAAAAGTTCCCAATGATTACACGCCGTCGCCAGGTCGTGTGTGGCTTGCTCTTTGCCGTTGCAATACAGACGTTTCTTGGGCTTCGTTGGCTTCCACGATCCCGACCTCGTCATCCGCCAAGGCACTTCACTCCCCGTGCCCATTCACTTCGAATTTGGGTCGAGCACCGCTTTAGATTGGAAGGAGTGGGTAGATAGAGAGTTGTTCGACATGGGTTTTATGGGTTTGCTGCAGCGGGTTGGTGTATTGAAGGCTATTGTTTCATCCTGCTGTTTATCTAACTATAGGGACCTCTTCAACCTCCGCCATTTAGTCCGTCAGTGGTGTACCACCACTCACACTCTCTTTTTCTCCTGCGGTGAGATCACCGTGACTTTGGAAGATGTAGCAAATTAGTTGCTTTTGCCCATCCTTGGTGATGTTGATCCTGGCGCTTTAGAGCTTTCCCCGGAAGAAGAGGACGTGGAGGCCGAGTTGAAGAAGAGGATGAGCGGCAATGTAAAATTGTCATATTGGGTTAGTTCCTCCTCTAAGTTCTCCGTTGTTGCTCGCTGTGCGGCCTTCATTGCGTTCTGGCTTTGTAAGTTTATCTTTGGCTCTCATCCCCACTACGCTGTGAAGCCTTTATATTTTCGATTAGCTATCAAGATATTTGTTAGGGTAAGCCTGCCATTGGCTCCCATGTTTTTGGGACACTTGTATGTTCAATTAGACATTTTAGGGAGCGATGAAAGTCAGGCAGGCTCTTGCAACATAGTCACTTCTTCTGTTCACAGTACTATTCTGTAGCACTTGTTGTATAAGCGTTGTGCCAGGCTCTTGGCGAAATGTAGGCCCGTCCATTTTGCCAAGGAGAAATATTAGTCGTGCCTGAGAGTCATTACCGATTTCTTTGGTAGATCTGAGTTTGACTTTCCGTTGGCTTTTCGTTAGGTTGGTTTAAAGCCAATTGATCATTCTGCTATTGAGTCCTTTGATAAAAGAGTTGGGTTTTCTTGGAGAGCTTACAGGAACTTAGGTGCAGGTTACACATGCGTAGATTCTGTTATGAGTCCATTTGTTGACACTGCTGGGACCACTACCCTATTGACCGGTTTCAAGGAGAGAGGGATTACTTACTTGGTAGCCACCATCGTTGGGTATTTGACTTATCTGGCTGACGAGGGTATTAAGTTTGTGCACTATCCTGCCAACAGGGTGAGAAGACAGTTCGGGCTAGATTAGGATATCCCTGATGATCTCTCTTCTCTTATGGAGTCTCCCACTTCCACTCGACCATTCTTGCGGCATGCTGCCTTTGAGTTCTGGAGCAATCATTTTACTACGGTTATTGTCCCAGGCTCACAGAGAGAGGGCATTTGTACTCTTGCTATGCACGGATATTGGCAGGCTGTGATGACTTCATTTGAGCAGGAATTGACAGGTAGCTGGGGTTTTTCTCTTATTCCTCCTGACGGGCTTAATGCGGTCATTTCAGCCAACCCTCTGCTGCTTTTGCCTTCTAAATCTGTGTTGGCATATGCTAGGAAGCAGAATTGGTCTGCCATTTTTGAGTGGGTTGAGGAGGATAGAGGATGGATATGGCATGCCGGTGACTATCTCGCAGGTTGGGAGAAGAAGGTAAAGGTGATAAACATTCCCGTGCCACGTAAGAAAAGTTCTGCCAAGCAAAAGTTCCCAAAAAAGGGTGATGATCCTTCTGAGGCTTGCTCAGACGTTGTACCTTTTGAGAGTGGCCTCCCTCCCATAGGCAATATAGTTTTAGAGGGCTCTCCCCCCCCTTCTACCCGTACCCATTCTAGCATATGCCCCACTGCTAGCAAGTTTAAGTTCATTGCTCCGCGGCTATCTATGAACGCCCCTTCTTCCAGTAGGACACAAGGCAGTAAGAGAAAGGCCTTTCCTCCTCTTGTGTCCACCACCACTGAGCGGAGAGTATGTTATCTCTAGCTTTGCTCTTTCTTTTAGAGCTTTTCTGCGGTTAATCCTCATACACTTGTTAACTCGTCTCTTCGTCTTTGTCTTTTGCTTTCTTTTCTTTTGTAGTCTAAGCATAAGGATGATGCATTTGCCACCCATCCCATATTACTTAATGAGCTTGAGTTCGAGGTATGTCTCCTTCCTTACTTCCTTCTTTTCCTTCTCTTTTGCCCATATTTCCTCTGCCATATGCCATTGGTTGCCTCATCTCCCTTTTGGCATCATTACTAGTTACGGCTTCCTTTGTTCCTCATTTTTTTTTCCAGGATGAGCCCGAGCCTATTTCTGTATACCACCCCATGGCTGAGGAGCTTTTTGCCTCCATGGGCACACCCATGGAAAGTTTCTTTGATGGGTTTAATGTGGTGTTTGAGGCTGCAACTCTTACCCCTCCTGCTGCCGCACAAGGAGTTCCTGCTGAGGCTTCTATCCCTTTCACTGAGCTGGTACCCATAGGTGAGGGTACTTATACGGAAGGGATTAGTAAGACTGCTCCCATTCCTGCCGAGACACTTACTTCCTAAGAGGGAGTTGTTCCTTCTACTGTTGTTCAAATCGAGGTTGCTTCTTCTGCCACACCTTTCGTTATCTCTACCAGTGATCCCTTCGCCACCCTATCTCAGGTTGTGAAGGACGGTTCTTCTTTAGTAGTTACCCCTTCTTCCAAGCTCTGCCACACACGGACCTGACTCAGACTTGACTCAGACTTGAGGATCCTGATGACGAGCCTACCATGAAGAAGAGGGTTTTTGATTATGAGGAAGAGGAAAGTGTTGAGCATGAGGCCAAATTCATGGGTATGTGTCTCTTTATCTTGTTAAGTTTCCTCATCCCTCCTTTCTTTTTTGTTATCTCGTTTTTATACATATGTATCTGTGTCACCCCTTTGCTGCGGCCTCCCTTTATTTTGCTTATCCATTCCTTTGATTGCAGAGACCTTTGGGGAGCCAGGGGTTGCAGTAGACACAAATATGCCTATAGCCGCTCCTGTTGCACCTATAGCACCCATTTTTACCATACCTTTAGCACTAGTTTCTGCTATACTTACTGTATCAGCTTCTGTCATTCCTACAGCACCAGTTCCTGCTATCTTCATAGCCCCTACTCTTACGGGTCTTGGTATGTTTCTTTCCCTTATCTCTTTCTCCACTTCTTCATTGTGAGTTCGTTCTCCTTAGCTCATGGTTTCTCACACCATGCTTCATTTTTTCTTGTTAGGTCCACTTCCCACTGCCCCTTCTCAGTTTGGGGTGGGCAGTAGTTCTGCCACAGTTCTGAACTCTGTGAGTGAGGCCGCAGCCTTCGTTGCTCATTTTGATCAGCCTGAGGTTAATGACCTTGATCTTGTAGACTTTTGGAGTTCTAGGCCTCCCTATGTAGACTTCCATGGCTTTAGAGTTCCTGAGAATTGTGCTTCTCAATTGGTGGTGGTCTACAGTATCCGTGGTAACTTTTTGCAAGGATTCCACCTTGGCCATTTTGCCAGAGAGCACTTTTTGAAATTACTGGGGAGTGTGATGAATGATATTAAGCATAACTTTGTTGACATTGTTTCCACCGAGAAGATCCTGCAGTGGAGGGCTGCGATTAGGAGCTTGTTAGCATGGGATTTGCTGTGGAGTTCATTCTGGATCATCTCCGTGAGATTGCCCGAGCCTTCTTCATGAGGAAGGTTCAGCCTGTTGTTGATGCCATTGAAACATGCATTGAGGCTCTGAGGAAGGAGGTGGCTGACTTGGAGAGTCGTCGTGAGCGTCTTCTTTTGAGCATTGGTGGATCCAGCCATTTTGGAGATCAGCCCCTTATTTCTAGGCTTTGTTGATGATGATGTAGTTCCCTTTTTTTGTTGTTTTCCTTCTCTTATTACTTCATCTAGTACACTTTATGTTTCCTATAGCACTTATTTGACAAGTTCTACCACATTTTGGGTTTGTAACTATGATGCTACACTTTGTTACTGCTTTTGCTATTGCTATGACACAAAATGCTTTTATAATACTTCATACCTTTTCATTGCATACTCATAAAAGCACGTTACAATCTTGTCTTGTGACATAGTCAATTGAAAGGAAAAAAAAGAAACATAAAACTCATTGAACAAAAAGGATAACTACATGACCTTTTTTTTCTTCTTTTCTTAAGCATAATAACACTTCAGCCACTTTCCATTGATGGGATCCATCAGGTCCTTGCCATCCATCTGGGCTAGACGGTAATACCCACTTGATGTGCCTTTCTTATCACAAAGGGTCCCTGCCATTTTGGCACAAACTTAGATGGTCCTGCCATGCCTCGACTGACATAATCTGCTACCTTAAACACAAGTTGTCCTTCAACGAACACTCTCTCTTTATTCATTCTGCCATAAGCTTCAGCCATCCTTTACCTTTATCTGCGGCTGCGCTTTTGGGCCTTTTCCCTTCTTTCATCAAGCTCTTCTAGGTCTTCATACCTTTCTGCTACAAAGACCTCCTGTTCTTTTTCCTTCTCCCACATTTGCATAACTCTAAAAGACGGAGTCATTACTTCTGCCGGGCTCATTACTTCTGTCCTGTAGACCAATGAAAAAGGTGAAAACCCTGTGGCCGACTTTGGTGAATTTCTATATGCCTAGAGAGCATCTGGCAGATGTATTGTCCATCCTCCTGTATACTCTTGGCTCATTTTGCTGATAATCTTTATGAGAGTCTTGTTTGTCGCCTTTGCTTGCCCATTTCCTTGAGGGTAATAGGGCGATGAACGATGGTGCTTGACTTGGTAGAATTCCAGCATCTTCCTTACATCACTATTGACAAAGGGTGTGCCATTGTCACTAATAATATTGTGGGGTACCTTAAACCTCACAATTATATTTTCTTTGATGAAGTTTGCTACTGTTCCTCCTGTGGCTTTACAGAGTGGCACTGCCTCTGCCCATTTTGTGAAGTATTCCATAGCCACTAGGATCCATATGTATCCACGCGATGGTGGGTTAACTGGTCCTACCAAATCAAGCCCCTAAGTGTGGAAGGGCCATGGGGTGACCATGCTATGTAAGTTCTGTAGATGAGTGTGAATTAGGTTGGCTTGTACTTGGCAGCTATGGCATTTTTTCACAAATTCTGCTATATCTTTCTTCATGATGGGCTAGTAGTAACCCATTTGCAGCAGGCATTTGTACATCTTTTTCTTCCCTTGGTGTTCCCCACACTCTCCTGAGTGCACTTCTTTTATCATCCCTTTTGCTTCCTCAAGACCCAGACATCTTAAGAGATCTTCATCATACCCTTTCTTGGAAAGGACTGCGTTATGCAAAAAGTAATGTGTTGCCAACCTTTTAAGCTTGTATCTTTCGCTGTACTTTTATGGCAAGATACCTTCTGTTAAGTATTGCGTGAATGGACTTCTTCAGTCTTTGCTGGCGAACACAGTATAACTTTCCTCTCTGTCTGCTGCAAGCTGGCAGGTTTCGCATTAGGTTTAGACTTGATCTGCGTCTTTGCCCATACTTGGTCAATAGAAGCCTGCCCTTTGAAGTCTACGGTAAAGGTTGACCTCTCCGTAGGATCCACAAGTCTTGTCATTCACTTTCTTTAACTTTCTTTGTTCCTCCTCCTGCCCTACACATCTAGACAAGACCATACCTGACATCCTGCGGTACAATTCTCCTTTTACCAGGGCGTAGTCTTTTAGCACCTTTAGTTCTGCAGAGTCTTCTTCTTTCATCAAGGCCTCCCTTATCGGAATCCGCCAATCTCCTTCACACTGTTCCTCTTGGAACCTTTCCTTTAACGTCTCAATAATAGACTCTCTCCTCTTGCTGACTTCTATCTTGGTGCTATCCCCTTTGAAAATTATTTATGAGCCTAATGCGGCCAGTGCATCCACAAATCGATTTTCGTTCCTCGAAGTATGTTCTATTTCAAAGGTTGAAAACTTTTCCTTCATCTTCTGGGCCATTGCTCTGTACGGGGCTAGGCTGGGTTCCTTTAAGGTGAAACTCCCTTTGGTTTAGTAGACCACTAGGTTCGAATCACCCATTACCCTTAAATGCTTGACTCCCATTTCGAGGGTCGTGGCTAGCCCGGTTAGATAGGCTTCATATTTTGCCGTGTTGTTTGAACAAGGGAATTCTAATTTGAATGATAATGCCACAACCTTGTCTTCTTCATGATACAAAACTACTCTCACTCCTTCTGATTGGGTGGTAGAAGACCCATCAAATTTCATTACCCATTGTTCTTTGACTTCTTCTGCCATGGCTCTTCCCCTGGGACCTTATCATCCAGCGGGAATTCTTCTTCTCCTGGAAACTATGCCAATAAATCTGCTATAGCCTTGCTCTTTACTATCTTGGAAGTTCTCACTTTCAGTTCGTACTGTGATAATTGTACTAACCATTGGGATATTCTGCTAGAGAGAATCGGTTGCCGCAATAAAGCTTTGATCGCGTGGGACTTGGTCATTAGCCACACTTCGTAAGCCAAGAAATAATAGTGTAGCCTTTGTGAAGCATACATGATAGCCAGGCATGCCTTTTCTGCCCTTGGGTAACGAGTTTCTGTATCTTTTAGAACACGGCTGATGTAGTAAACGGGTTGGTCAATGCCACCTCCATCCTTTTGGGCGAATAATGCACCTATGGCATATTGGTTGGTGGCTAGGTAGAGCAACAATGGCTTCTTACGGATTGGTGCTTGCATAGTAGGGAGGTTCATCATAATCTGTTGTAGCCTTTTGAAGGCCGCCTGTTGTGCTTCTCCCCATTCAAAATCTTGCCCCTTCTTGAGTAATCTGCCGAAAGCAGAAGTAATTGATGCCAATCCTGGGATGAATCTTTGGATATATGAGATCTTCCCCAAGAAACTTTTCAACTCCTTTACTGTGGCTGGAGGTTTCATGGTTGCTATGGCCGGGTCCACGTCTATTCCTCTACTGTGAACCAGGAAACCCAAAAATTTCTCTGAGGACACTCCAAACGCGCACTTGAGAGGGTTCATCCTTAGTTTGAAAGTCCTACACCTCTCAAATACCTTCTTCAATGCTTGGATGTGTTCTTCTCGCTTCTTTGATTTTACCACTATGTCATCCGTATAGTCCTCTAGTTCCTGATGCATCATGTCATGAAATATTGCCGTCATTGTCCATTGATAAGTTGCACCTACATTTTTGAATCCAAACGGCATCACTGTATAGTAGAAGTTGCCTATGGGTGTTCTGAAGGCAATTTTCTCCGCATCCTTTGGCACTATTCTGATTTGAATATACCCGCTGAATCCGTCCATGAATGAAAACATAGCACTCCTTGCCGCAGAATCTATCAGTAAATCCATGCTCGACAGTGGGAATTCGTCTTTTGGGCAGACCTTGTTAAGATTTCTGAAATCTACACAGCACCTTATCTGCCCGTTCTTCTTCTTTACTGGCATTATGTTAGACAACCAGCGCGGGTGCTGGATAGGCTTAATGAATCCTGCGGCTAGCAATTTTTGTACCTCCTTGACTATTTGTCCTTCTATTTCGGTGTGGAATATCCTGGCAAGTTGGGCCATTGGCTTAGCCTCGGGATCCACATTTAGCGTATGCATTACTAGACCCCGGATCCAACCCTGGCATTTCACTATAATCCTATGCAAAGACATCTTTGTATTCCTTCAGCAACGCTATCAATTTTGACTTTTCTTTTTCTAACAACCTTGAACTGATTGAGATGGGCCTTGATTCCTGCAAGTCGAGCCCTAGGTTAGTCTCCTCCGACTTTTCTTCTGCCATAACTTGTGCATCTTTTATTGCCACGACTTCTTTCTCTTCATTTCTTTCTTCCTCTACACAGCACCTTATCTGCCCGTTCTTCTTCTTTACTGGCATTATGTTAGACAACCAGCGCGGGTGCTGGATAGGCTTAATGAATCCTGCGGCTAGCAATTTTTGTACCTCCTTGACTATTTGTCCTTCTATTTCGGTGTGGAATATCCTGGCAAGTTGGGCCATTGGCTTAGCCTCGGGATCCACATTTAGCGTATGCATTACTAGACCCCGGATCCAACCCTGGCATTTCACTATAATCCTATGCAAAGACATCTTTGTATTCCTTCAGCAACGCTATCAATTTTGACTTTTCTTTTTCTGACAACCTTGAACTGATTGAGATGGGCCTTGATTCCTGCAAGTCGAGCCCTAGGTTAGTCTCCTCCGACTTTTCTTCTGCCATAACTTGTGCATCTTTTATTGCCACGACTTCTTTCTCTTCATTTCTTTCTTCCTCTGAGCTTTCTTGAGCCACGCAACACACTAGGCTTTTGTGCTGCCACTCTTGTCTGGGGCCCGCTTGTATTTCACTCGTGGGCCTTGTACACCTTCATAATTTGTATACAATCCTGCCATCAGGTCCTCAGACCTTGACACATTGTGGTGTATCGTCTAACTCTGTAGCGAGTGCTACCTTCCTTTTCTTCTTCTATGACAACAACTCCCTTAGATTTGGTTCGGGGTCATTCCGGACATCCTCCCATCTGGGTATGAAGGTGCCTCGTGGTTTTGATATTGAGTTCTCTCCAGATGGTGCCCATTGGTCGTAGAACATGGTTTCTACTAAATGAGCCTCCACTTGCTCAAATGGCGACATATTTGCTGCTATACGTATCATTCTACCATTCAACCTTCCCTTCACGCATTGGTGATAGGCGGACGAGACTAATCGGTGTTTGTGCAACCATGACCTCCCCAAAAGCACATGATACGAGACCTCTGTCTTTACCACGTGGAACCGAGCTAAGGAAGCTATGAGGCCCACCTTTAACCACAGTTGGATATGGCCTGCGGTGTATTCGCCCCTTCCTCCGAACCCTGTCACTTCCATTGGACACCCCTGAATCTTTCTTTCTGAAATTCCTGCCACTTGCAGAGTGCTTAATGGGATGAGATTTACGGAAGCACCTGTATCCACCAAGGCTCTCTTGATGAGGATTTGATTTATGGATGTTGCTAAGTAAAGGGGCCTCCTGTGGTCTGGGTACCCCACCTCCATATCCTTATCACTAAAAGTGATTTCACTTGATTCTTGCAAAAGGGGTCTGTCATCTGTAACTTCCGATGTTAAACATTCTATTCTTGCCCTGGAGGCAATGCTCACCAGGGCCTCTGTGGCTATCTTTTGCTCTTTCGCCATAAGCCCCAATTGGTCAAACAAATTCTTGAATTTGGAGTTTTTCTGCAAGGTGGTAATTGTTGCGGCAGTAGGGATGGATTCTCCTCTTCATCCTCCCCTAGATCCGCACAAATTACTACTGCTGCTACACCCTTCCCTTTGTGATTTGGGAGCGGGTTTCTTTGAACTTCTTGCTGGAATAGTTCTAGAGTCCTTTCTTTGATCTTGTGGTGTACCAGTCTACGAAGTACCCAACATTTTGCGGTAGGGTGTTGGATGTAATTGTGCAGACGGCAGAAGCGTGGGTCCCTCCGCTCTTCCTCTGTGGGCTCTTTAGAGACTTGATTAGGCTTGAAGACTCCGTTTGCTATCCACTTGTCTAGGAGCACATCCAACTCCTTTGGGGTACATGGTATTAGTCGGGGAGTATCGTATTCTCTTCCATTAGTTTTCCTTCTTCGTTCATCAGTGGATATTGCCATAACTTATGGAGCGTTTCTTTTGTCGACACTTGGCTTTACCGACTGAGCAATCTTCCTGCCCTTTTGCAACAACTGTGCAAACTGGGAGATTTCTAAGTTTTCCAAGACTACCCTGTACTCTCTGATCATATTCGTCATACACATTTCCACCAATGTTCTTTCTTCACAATGATCATAGCAATCGAGTGCTATGTCCCTGAACCTTTTGATATATTCCATTAAATCCCATTAAATCCTTACCATTTCTTTGCTTGGTTGCTTGCAAGGTCGCAAGCGTTACTGTTTCTTCTCTATGGAAGTATTTTGTGCAAAATACATCCACCATGTCATCCCAAGTTGGGATTGATCTTGGCTTTAGGCCGATGTACTAGGTGTATGCTCGGTCACATAGTGATTTGGAAAACTCCCGAAGACATAAGTCCTCGCCTGCTGCATAAGGGCCAAGAGTATCAATGAACTTGCTCACGTGTTCAACGACACTTCCCTTCCTTCCATCGTACTAGGCGAAGACTCGTGGTTCGTAGCTTTCTGGGTATGGTTTGCTGAGTACCCTTAATGGGTAAAGAGGTCTCCGTGCATAGAATCTTTCCTTAGGTGCTCTGGCCCTTTCCTGGTCCGAGAGTGCTGCTACTTCGACCATAGTGATGAAACGTTGTTTCGCATTCTGTGGGACACCTCCTGCCAGTGTCTTCTCTTTGTCTGCCGCATGCTTTGGGTCATGCTAGCTCCTTTTCTTTTTTGTTTTATTTGTTTTCAGTTGACGGATTTCTTCCATCATTTGCTACTGTGAGTGCTGCAGCAATTGTAACACTTCAATGAAGGCATTGGCATTGTCAGTGGGGACTCTTGGCTATGGTTGTGGTTCAGCCCCCATGCTGTTAACACCTTCCGTCTGGTTAGGCTGTTGTTAGTGAGGTGTTGTTGGCCTAGATTTTGCCTCGAGGGCACGACGCTCATGTTTCGTGTCATCTTGGATCTTGGTGGCATTTGCTTGCGAGGGCTTCTATCCTTACCTATTTTCCAACACTCCAGTGGAGTCGCCAATTTAAATGTGGTGGGCCTTTTTTGCAATGTTGGGCTGGGCTGCCTCCTGCTGTACTGGGCCCAAGTGTTCTGAGTAAGGGAGTTGAGACCAGTCCAACTGCGACTCACTTTGGTCCGGCTTATGCGCAAATTATGTCTCATTTGCCATGAATTTCGTTTATATGCCCATGGCAGGCGGAGCTACTTCAGATGAGTCATTGCAAGCAGACATGGTAATAATAATAAAAGAAAGTACTTTTGCTTTTAGACAAAGTGAATAAATAATCCCCAACTAAAATGATAATCACAATGATAAGAAAAGCCTTGTAAAGAAAATGGTGGAAATAAATAGGTAAGACATGAGTTAGCAAAAAAAAAGAAAAAAGGTCAACCTGTTATGCCAAGTTATGTCACAAGACCAAGACCAAGGAGGGAAACCGTTTTTCCTCAATGCGAATAATCTCCCAGGAAAAATCTTGCCGTGGAAATTAATCACTTTGAGGGAAGCGGATTAATGGCTTATGCCCAAAAGAATACTTTTGCTTTTGGCAGAGAGTAGGACTTTTAGAAAGAGAGAGGGGATCAACCTATTGGTGCATGCCTGCCATTCTATCTCTCTATTTTCTTTCCTTATTTCTAACTTTCCTTTTCTCTTTCTTTTTCTCTTCTTTTCTCAGTATTTGTTTCCGTGTAGTGATTTTCTCTGAGAGGTTACTGTTACCGTCCTCCTTCCCTTGTGCACGTTAAGGGTTCCTTTATATAATGTCTGCTGTGACTGGCTTTTACTATTTTAGCCTTTAACTACCTTTTTCTGGTCTGGATGTCCTTGCCGACCACCACTGGCTTGTCAGCCGCTCAGCCAGTACCACTTGCTTGTGCTGGTCGTGCCACTCCCCATCATCAGACAAAGAAGACTATTTTGTTCTTTTGTTTGCCGTGACACTCTTACTTGCTACGGTGTGGGTGCTCTCTCTATCCTTTATAACATGCATCTAGTGGTTCCAACTCATCCTTACTTCTTTTGAGTGGTATGTCATCCCAGTAGGACATTTCCCCCAAAAAAGCCTGAGCAGAAACCCTAGAATAGGTTTTCCTTCTCCCCACCGCTAGACTACACCCTCTTACCTTTGACCCATGACCCACCACCTCCTGTATTGGCTAGGTATAGGCTAGTGAAGTCTGGACCTTACGCGCGCTCAACTCCTGTATGTGTCCAAAACTTGCCCGTTGTGTTTGCCGTGGTTTGGAGGCTCCTTTGCACATTCTTCCGTCCATCTTTGACTTCTTATGGTGTGAGCGGTTTTTTGATTTCCAATTCTTTATGGTTTGCTCCCCTTAGGGGTTGGGCTTCGTTTGATTGTGGGCTTTTTCTTCTTTAACCCACTCTTTTGCTCCTTCCTGCAGTTTTACTACCATTTACTGCTGCATTATTCTGCCATTCCTGCTGTGATGTCATTTGACCCAAACTTGCTAGGCTTCTTTGGTCCTGCTGCCTGTTCTTCTCTCAATGACTCAGCATGGTCATTGGGATTTTTATTACATTACTTGCGGGCTCCTGTGTCTCATTTATTTCCTCTTAGGCATCCTTGGCCCATTTGCTTTTCTTGGGCTTCCTTGACCCTTTTCCTAATTCTGCGTTCCCATGGGCTTTTACTAACTCCTTTGAGTTTCTCTGGCCCAATTACCTTATCCCTCATCCTTGGGGCTCATGAGCTTGCCATCAACTCCTTTCTTTCTTTGCTTGCATTACTTTAGGCTTACTGTGGCCCATTCTCACTTTTCTACATCACATACAGCCCATGGGTTTGCTACTTCTCTTTTTGGGGGCTCCTTTTAGGCCCATTTGCTTTCTCAAGACCCATTTGTTTATTTCATGGAACTATGATCCATTATTCCTACAGCTTGGGTTTAATGGTTTTTCTATCCACTTACTAACTCTTTTCTGCCCATATTACTGGGCTTCTCAAAATGAGCATCAACATAAAGTTTTCAAAAAGGTATGGATTTGCTATATACAATATCTATTAATGTCAAATCCCTTTCTCTCTCTTCACAACCTCATCAACGCTCTCTCTCTCTCTCTCTCTCTCTCCTTTTCCTTCGTTTTTCTCACTTCTTAGATACCCAACCCCCAAAACCAAATCAAAACACAAATGCCTCTCTCTCTTCCTCTCTTCAAAAATAACTGTACACACATGCTTAGATTTACATACATACAAATCAAAGCCAATAAACCCAAACCAAAACCCATTTGTTTCGGCCTACCTAAAACCCATAGATTGATTCATTTTGAAAGAAATTCAAATTCAAATTCAAATCCGAATCCAAATCCAAACCCAAACCCAAAATAAAACTTCCTTTTTCAAGCCCAACCCTACGAACCAACAATCAACCCCTCAAATATTCCATTTTTCAAATCCTCAAACAAAATACCAAATTCTCAATACCATAACCAACCAAACAAACATATAGCTTTCGGTCATGCACAGAAAAATAGACCGAAAATAAAAATAGAGGAAGAGAAGAAGACCACCACCGATGGTGGATGAGCTCTTAAGGGTTCGGTCATGGTGGTTTGTGGTGGAGCCATGAAGCTTCGGTTTAGAAAGGGTTTGAGAGAGAGAGAGAGAGAGAGAGAGAGATGAGTGTCTTGGCTATGGAGGCTTTGGGTATTAGGTAGCATCTAATGAAATATGACTATTTGCTCCATTCATTGGGGTTAATTATCATAAACAATCAATTATTTTTGGAGAGAGAGAGAGATTTTTATTTTTATTTGGTTTTTAGGGCTTGGTATTTGAGTCTTGAGAAGTGAGAAGAATATAGGAGGAGGAGGAAGAAGAGAGAGAGAAGCTTTGCTTTGATGGGTTTTACCGTTTTGAAGAGAGAGAAAGAGATTTGTCTTTTGCCGTGCGTGTGAGAGAAAGAGTGAGAGAAACACGTTAAGAGGTTAACAGACATTTATCATTAAATTGGTCAGTTGACATGTGTCACTATCATTTTTTGACACGTATATCATTATGTAGCAAGTGCTGCAAACTTGTATGTAGCAAATCCTTGCCCTTCCAAAAATACATTTACCCTAAAGAGAGATGTCAAAAATAGAATAGCCAACAAGAAAGTATGAATTTTTTTTAATAACCTTCAATATTATTGAATTAAGCTAGAACACGAGAACTATAGTCAACCTAACTCGCTATCCTTAAGACTTCTGAAAGATTGGGTTTATTGAAATAAAAAGACTTAGCATATAAAAAAGAGAGAATTTAGCAGTAGCATGAACTACTATGTCTCTTGACCCAACAGAAACTACAGTTTATAAAAAACTCTCTAGGACTTAAAGTATTGCAGACGATGTTACTGATACACCACCTGTCATTTTTGCGATGAATATAGCAGGTCAAAGAACTTTTTTTGCGTCACCTTCAATGACAATATGGGGCCATCTTTCTGCCTTGGCTAATTGAATAGCCTAGTATATGGTTCAAGCTTCGGCCTGGAGAGGAGAGCGTGGAGGAAGAGTTCTTATCCACACGTTCAAAACTTCACCTCAATGGTCTCTAGCAATAACAGCTATTGCATTGAGATTTTTGGAGGTTGATAGATTTGAATTGGACAAATCCAAAAGACAACTTTCCTTTGTCACACGATAAACTTCTGAACAACACAACATAAATGTAATATATTTTTTTTTTTGAAAAAATTTTATAGACACAAAAAACTTTTACAATTGTTTGATCTTGTAAATTATTAGTAGGTGGTAAAAAAGGTATGTTAGTGGTGGATGTATTTTGTAAAAAAATGTTGTAAAAGTTATGTTATTTTGGATGTATTTTCTAGATTCAACCAGATCAAGTTAATTGAATAAGATAACATAAATATTATATTTGCTAGGTGTAAGGTGGTGGGCCTTGTTTGTAATATTGGGCTGCTTCCTGCTGCACTAGGCTCGAATTTTCTGGATAAGGGAGTTGGGACCGGTCCAACTGAAACCCACCTTGGTCCAGCTTGTGCACAAAGTACACCACGTCTGCCAAGCTTTGGTTACATGCCCATGGCAAGCAGAGCTGCTATAAAGAAGTTATGGCAGACATATATAATACGGATAACACAAGAAAATATAGTCACTACTTTTAACTACAATAAATAAAAGTGAGTAACAAAAGGCTCTCCGTACACAGAATAAGCTAAGTGAAGGATAAATAGAGTTAGTAAAATCAAAGTGTTAGTTTGCCACGCCAAGTAATAAACGGGATTAAAACCAAGAAAGGGACGACTGTTCCCTCAACACGAGTAATCTTAGAGAAGAGATTAATTGTTTTGAGAGAACAAGCCTAAATATCTATGCCCAAATACAGATCTTTTGCCTATTATAGAGAGTAAGGCTATTGAGGGAAAGAGGAAATCAACCTATTGGTGCATGCCTGCCGTTCTAAACTCTCTGTTTTTCTTTTCCTCTCCTTCCTACTTCTTAGTTTTCTTTTTCTTTTTCTTTTGTTTTACTTCCTTTTTTTCTCAATGCTTACTTCTGGATTATGTTTTTCTCTAGAAATTCCTATTACTGTGATTTTTTTGAATCCCTTTTCTCAGTGCACAGCAAGGGGTCTTTTATAGAGCTTGCTGTGACTGGTGTTTACTATTTTAGCCCTTAACTGCCTTTGTTTGGTGTGGGTGTCTTTGTCGACCACTTACTGGTCGTTAGTGGTTCAACCACCACCACTTACATGTGCTGGCTGTGCTGCTTCCCTCTGCTAGACAAAGAAGGCTATTTTGTTTGTTTGCTTGTTGTGGCTTTTCTACTCGTTACAGTGTGTGTGCTTTCTCTCTTTCTATCCCTCATGGTATGCACCTGGTGGTTCCAACTCATTCTTGCTTCTTTTGGGTGACATGTTATCCCAGCAGGACATTTCCCCCAAAAGAGCCTGAGCAAGAACCCCAAAATAGGTTTTTTCCCTCTCCCCACTGCCAGACCATGCCCTCTGACTCATGACCCACCACTTCCTATATTGGCTGGGTACAGGCTGGTGGTGCCTGGGTCTCGCGCATGCTTCACCTTCTTCACCCGCCACTCATGCATTTGCCGTGTTTTGGAGATTGGTCTGTATGTTCTACTGTGCACTTTTGGCTTCTTATGGCGTTGGTTGTTTTCTGATTTGCTATTCTTTATGACTTGCTTCTTTTGGGGATTGGGCCTTGTTGGATCATGGGCCTTCCTTCCCCCAGCCTATTTTGTGTTCACTTCGTGGCCTTGTTAGCATTTTCTTGCCGTATCACTTTGCTATTCCTGTTGTAATGTTGTTTAACTCAATCCTACTGGACCTCTTTGAGCCTGCTGTTTATTTCCCTCCCAGTGACTCAGTGTGTTCACTAGGCCTTTTCTTACACTGTTTGTGGGCTCCTGTGTCCCATTTCCCTCTTGGGCATCCTTGGCCCATTTGCTTTCCTTGGGCTTCCTTGGCCTTTTTCTAATCCTGCTTTCCCATGGGCCTTTACTAACTCTCTTGGGCTTTCTTGGCCCAATTACTTTATACTTCATCCTTGGGGCTGATGGGTCTTCCATTAGCCCCTTACTTTCTTTGCTTGCATTACTTTGGGCCTGCTGTGGCCCATTCTCGTTTTTCTACATACTGCCTATGGGTTTACTTCCTCTCTCTTTTCAGGCCCATTCAGGCCTGTTTGCTTCTTCAGGACCCACTTTATGAGCCCGTGAGCCATTTATTCCTACCACTTGGGCTCAATGACTTTTTCTTACTTGCTAACTTTGGTCTGCCCATGTTGCTGGGCCTTTTCTGTTACTGGGCTTGCCAAAAATGAGCCCCAACACTAGGATATTTAATGTTGGCTAAATTTTGTGTAGAAAATTTCATTTGTAATCGCATTATTCAATATATTTGAAATTTAGTTCATGTGTAATTGCATTGTATCAAAGAGTAACAAGTAAGATGGAACTGTACAAAGTGCTATAGCAAGATTTTTGCTCAAATAAGAATCTCATGTCAAGCAAGTTTAACAATTTTTGAAAAGTGGTTACATAGAAACATTTGCGTTGAAAGTGGCCTTGACTCGAGCAAGTTTTCACTAGAGATAAAATTTTTCATTTTTTCTCTTTCATCCCTATAGCCAATCGATCCCCAATTTTGACACATATATCTACAAATATATATATATATAAAAGCAGAGAGTTCATGCGAGGTTCTACTATGTGGCGCACTCTATGAAGATAATTGAAATACTCTTAAGTCACATTAGAGATAAGAACAAATTTAAAAATAAGGACTCTTTATTTCTTTTGGTTCAATGTTTCAAAACTAATTTTTGTTACATTTTTTATTCAATGGTTTAAGATTACTATTTGTTTCATTTGGTTCAATGTTTCAAGACTTTTCCTCTTTCTCACACACAAAAAACTCTTTTTGCATTTCCATTCAACTTTCTAATTTCTACTCCTTTATATACACATGCTCACAGCCCTTGGCTTCATGTCATCCCATCTCAAATACACTAAGAGCATTCTCATCAAAGGTTGTAAAAATTTTAGCATTTAGCATCTAAAAAACTAACTTTATAACATTTAACACATCACTTTACAATATAACCTACATCAAAACTTCTATTTTTTTTACCACTTCATTTAAATATATATATATATATATTTTTTTTTTTATTCTTTCTCTTTCTCTCTCTTTCTCAACCCAACAGATCTAAGACCTTCTCTCTCTCTCTGATCTTTTGCTCAAACCTTCTCCCTCTCCATAGTAATCCAACAAAGAAATAACAAAAAGAAACAAAACCCAGATTGATTACTGGACTTCGGTGAACGCCTAGTCGGAGCTTAACGAAACCCATTGATGGCCCGGAATGCCGCTTCATCATCTTGGCCTGGATTTCCGTCTCTGACATCTTTAACAAATCGAAAGGCCGGAGATCGGAGTCACCAGGGGGTGTGGATTTCTTGCCCCAACCAACCTCAACCTCAATCCATGGCCTCAACCAACCTCAACCCATGGTCTCAACCAACCCTAACCACCCCAAACCCACCACCAACCTCAACCCACGACACAACCAACCACGGCACCACCGAGACCCATCAAGCAACCCAGCAACCCACTGCTATCGGATCCACTGAGACCCATCGAGACCCATCAAGACCACTGAGACCCATTAAGCAAACCTCCACTTGCAATTGGACCCACCACCGCTGGACCCTCAACCCACTTGCAGTCATCAACAACCCCATTGGACCCACGAGAGGGAGAGTCTGAGAAAGAGAGATGAGAGAGAATGAGAATGGGAGAGTGAGAGTGATAGTTTGAGGAGAGAGAATTAAAAATATTAAAAAATGATAACACCTTGCTACATTGAGATCTCAAAAATGAGAGCAAGCTATAGCAAGATGTCAAATTTTTTAGAATATAGCATCTTTGATGGAGTAGAGTTTTGTGGTTTCAAATGCTAAAAATAGCATTTTAGCACTTATAGCATCTTTGATAAGAATGCTCTAAGACAAAAAACAATACCATTTACCTTCAACCTTTCAACGACACCTACATAACTCTAACATTGCGATACCATTTGATCCTAACCCGTATGAGTAGGCTTTGACCAAGGAAAGGGGCTTGGGTTTTTATTTAGTGACAGTAGCTAACGGTTTAGATGTTATAGTCGGACATTGTGGATTTTGTGAAGGTTGTGATTCGCTTTGAGTATTTGGATGTTTGGGATTTTGGTTTGGGAAAGTCATAAATGTATTTTGTTTTAGAACTAAAGAAAAAGAAAAATTCTAATCGATTATTCATGAAGTTAGCTATTTTTTTTTATTCTGTGCTAAAACTCATAATTTGTAGGTTTCTTTGTAGGTTTATTATTGCTATTTTCTGTAGTATGAGCCATTGTGATAAAAATAAAAATTGATGATGATTTCAAAGAATTTTTTTAAAGGATACGGAATCCCAACTAAAGACAATTAAATTTTGATAAAATCTTATTTTATGCTTTAAATTCTTATGTAAAGATTTCAAAATAATTTAATTAGTTTTAAAAATAAAATCTATTTTTAACGGTAAATATTTTAATCTATTATAGTCTTATAGTGTTATACAATTTTTAAAAATAAAATATGAATTAAGAAAATCAAGTTTCAAAGTATTTAACAATATTGTGGGCAAACATAAATATTATACAACAAAAAAATATCATACGTAGGTCTTAATATACATAAAATGATTTCAAATGAAATTGTAAAGTAGTCCACGCATCGCGCGGGACATCATCTAGTAAACTCCTAAAAATACTGAGAAAGCTAAGACTACCAAATTCCCTATAGAGACAAATCTTTGTAGCCTCCATACCTTCACCCTCTCTAAATTGACTTACCCTTTGAGAGGAGAACCCAACCAAACACTCTTGATTCCCTTGTGTGTATTGGAATAGTGCTGGAAACCATAGAGGCAATCCCAAACCTTCAAGTGGCCTTGAAGTATCCAAGAGATTAAATTGGCAGTGGGTGTCTTGACTTGCGAAACCTAAAACTATTGAAGAGAAGTGAGTACAACCTATTGCTAACATAAGCAGGGACCTCAGATACAAGAACATTTCCATTGAACTAGAGGGCTTTTGTAAGTTGTTTTTGTATTGAAACCAGGGGTGGCGCCACCTTAAGGCCAGGGGGGTCTGACTGGATTTTTTTTTTAATATAATAATTTAAAATATTTTATTTGTCTACCCTTTAAAAAAAAATTTGGGAACACCCTCAGTTTTTTTTATGCCAATAAAATTAAATTCTACTCCATAATTTGTTCTACATTTAGTAAATGAATGATTACTTGGTTGTGTACATTGAAAGAGATGTAGCTTGTAACATTAATAATTAGACTATTATGCACTGATTTCAAAATATAAAAACTCGTAGAAGACAATTGTAAATTTATGTATTTGCGTGTTTTTTTTATTGTTGTTGTTGTCAATATAAAGAATTTCTCTTTTATTAGATTGTATAATTTATGTTTCTTAAGAAACACCCTAAGAAAAATTCATGAGCTACCACTGATTGAAACTACTTTCATAATGGATTAATTTGCTAGGCTAAGGCTTAGAGAGTTTTTCCCATTAAGGTTTTCTCTTTCTTTATAAAGACATCGTGTGTTTGGTTGTGTGAGTTGCTGTTTGCTGTGATATTGTTTTGTCCTTGCTGAAATGTAGTCGACTAATTAGGGCCTGTTTGGGTAAGGGTTTTTCATCACTCAATTTTCGTCACTCATCACTCATCACTCATTTTTTCACACTCATTTGGCAACATCACTTTTATTTTCATAACTCAATTTTTTCACACTATTCATGGGTCCCACACCTATCAGCCAGTACAGTAGTTTTTTTTTTTTATTTTTTTTAGCACC
The DNA here is from genome assembly GCF_001633185.2 of Quercus lobata. NCBI lineage: Eukaryota > Viridiplantae > Streptophyta > Magnoliopsida > Fagales > Fagaceae > Quercus > Quercus lobata. The sequence goes on along the minus strand of NC_044913.1, from coordinate 40,048,825 downwards.
CAACTCACCGAAGCTAATATATATATAAAAAAAAAAAAAAAAAAAAAAACAAACCAAACCGAAACAGCCAGGAAAGAGAAAAGAAAAGAAAAAAAAAAAGAACAACGCCAACCCAGAAAAAAAAAAAAAACGCCAACCTAACCGAACAGCCAACCCAAAGAAAAAGGAAAAAAAAAACGCCAACCCAGAAAAAGAAAAAAAAAAAAAAAAAATGCAACACCAACCCAAAAAAAAAAAAAAAAAAAAAGTCAAAAGGTGGTCAAAAGTTGCGGTTGTGGGTCCCTCATGTGTGTTTATTTACGGAAATGCCATTGAGTTATGAGTTATGAAAACTGAAAACAGTCTTTTATTGTTTTCAGTTTCCATAACTCATAATTCAAAAATCAGAGAATTGAGTGATGGAAACAGAGTTATGGAAACAGAGTTATCGTTTGGCCAAACAACCTTTTTACTATGGGTCCCACCATTTTTGAGTTATGAGTTATGGAAACAGAGAATTGAGTTATCAAAAAACTCAATCCAAACGGCCCCTTAGTCACTTGGACTTAATTTGATCAATTTGTTAAAGTTGACAGAAAGCCGATGCTAGGGGGCTAAACCTGAATTTTCAATATTTATCATGCATTTGAGACTTGGAGTTCATAGGCTACGCGTACGCTTTATGACTCATGCCATAGTTTATATATATATATATATATATATTATAGTTGGGGTTCAAGTTACACTTAATATATCTCTAAGCAATTTTAAACCACCTAATAGCTTGTTATAGAATTCATATTTTAAAAATCACACCATTAGATTATATATTCTTTATGTTTTTAATATGAATGTCAATTTTTTTACCAATCAAATTCTATTTATCATTTGATTCATAAACTCATATTTTATGCATTATTTTAAACCACAAAAAACTTGAATTTAATCAATTGATTGATGATATGACTATTGATCTTTGATCATCTTGAAATTTTGCAAGTATGAAGAATATATGAAGATAGTGTAATTCCACAGTAGATTTGTCAAAATTTGCATCAAATTAAAAAATATTAAGTAATGTAATATTGTTTAAAATTACACTAAATATAACTTGAACCCAACACCTCTCTCTCTCTCTTTATATATATATATATATATATATATATACCATAAATTTGGCTAGGCCAACTGTCTTAGAAAACCCTTTTACGTATTCTTTCCTATAAATGATGAATTTTGATGTTGCTAGGGCCATATAATTTTGACCATACTGAGAACTTTGGTAAGGTTACAACCAGCGAGGATCATGTTCCAATTCTTACTTGACAGTATTTTTTTTCTTAATTGGTAATTTACATACCAAGTCAACCAATCTTGAATCTACGAATTCTCCCCAACCCCCAATTTTTCCAGGAAAAAGAGGTTTTTTGAGGTAGCGTCATTGACATTTAACACCAAGCTTATATAATTCATGGATCGCACATTATAACTTCAAAGACAGAACAAAAAGGACAGAAAATACACGCCATATCATATATTCCTTCTAACTCAAGGAAAGAGCGTCATTTGTTTCATTTTAATAGGCTGATTGGCAAGATTTAGGCAATATTGATATTTCATTCGTCTTACTTAAGAAAAACTCTATAGATAAAAAACATTAATCAAATTGTTCAACCCACTACTGTTAGCCAGATATAGTATCCTTTCTATGACTATTTGTGTCCCTCTTTCTCGAAATCAAGTGGAATTTTAAAAGTCATTACATAAAAAAAAGAAAAAGAAAAAAAAAAAATACTGTACAACTGGAAGAGCTAATTAACCATGTTCTACAAAAAAGACAAGGAATGGTCTATGAGCCTGAGAGAACCTTACTTAGGGTGCTTTGCAGCGATGAAACTGAATTTATAGCAGATTTTGTAAGCCAGCTGATACCCACTTTAAGCCTATGCTCATCTGTAGGTAATCTGATCAAGTATGCTATTTTCCTTGCTGCAAAAAATTGAATCCATGACTATAAATAATTACAGAAAGTAAAGAGAAAATGGGGAACATAAGGGTGCGCTGCAAAGAAGTTTACCAGTATGACCAATAGGACCTTCTAACGTTAGCCCCTCTATAAAACTTGGTGAAATAGCAGCATCATTACTCCCCAGAGTCATCATCTCACCTAAATTCTGGAACCTGGTAGCCAAATGGGTAAGTTACATACAACTGATGAAAGATTTTCACCCACCCTCTCTTTGTATATAAGGGTATCTAACATAGCCTATGAAATACCATTGTACAACCAAGAAGCTCAACATAATCACATAAAATGTTAAGAGATGTGCGAGGACATGTGGTGCCTGCCACCTGTGCTTGCAGTATCAGGCATATGACATGGCCACCAAGCTCAACAGAGAGAGAGGTGATCTTGAATTGAAATATACAACCAGAACCCAAAACCATAATCTAGACTATAACCACACAAATGCATTTCAAGTAATTGTTATACACTGTTGTTTGATTGATTAAATGCACCAACCATAAGTTAGTCGTGGAAGTAAACCAAACAACTTTGGACATCTATAGTTATCATTTTGTCATTATTTAGGGTGGGGGGGGAGAAGAAAAAAAATGGAAAAAGGTGACTGAACCCCTATAGGAGTGGCTAGCAGCAGTGGTGAGAGGAAACCTAAGTCTAGGGGTTAGTGGAGGCCACAAAGATCTAGCTCTAATTTCATGCTAGAAAAGGCGACACAAAAAAAATTAGGAAGAAGAAAATAGAAGAATGACGCATGACAGAAGCCATAATGAGCTTTGATACCAATTTTGAGGTAGGATCTATAGAAATTCAGCACTAAATTAGGGTTTTTGATGAGATCTTGAATGAGTTTGATGGTTGTTTAGATTAAAATATATATATATATATATATATTTTTGATAAGTAGATTAAAATAATGAATAGAACAAGAAACAAAGTAAAATAAACCCTAGGTAATCACATCCTCAAAGCTTAAAATAAGCTGTCAATATTTTATTAAATTCAATCTCCCTATTAACGTTATTGCCTACAATAATGTCTTTATATAGACTATTGCAAAATCCTTTCCTAGAAGGACTAGGACTCCTCAATAAAATAGTCCTAAAAAGACAAGGACTCTAATCACAAAGAAAAAGTACTTAAGAACTTTGAAATCAATGGAAAAAAAGACTGAAAACATAAAATAAGACTCATGGGCCTTTTGAGCAACTTTTGACAGTCCTTTCCAGAAAATCTGGAATCTAGTAAAACTTAATAAAAACTCAACCAACAATTTTCCAACCTAAAGAACCTTAATACTAAAACTCAATCATAGATGAAACTCAATCATAGATGAAGCATCCTATTAAAAGTATCAAGAAAGTCCAACATCTGAGACCACAATTATTGAATTCGTTTGGTATTTCATCTTGTTTCTCCTCGAACTCTTTATGTTTACATCAAAGAAGAAAGAGAAATATCATATGGAATTAATGTGGTTCAGCCTTAGAGGCCTACATCTACAACAAAAAACCTCAAACAGCTACATCTTTAATAATCAGCTCTATTTATTACAATGAATTTTTTAAAAGACTAACACTAGACTTACAATATTGATAACATAGTTAAGACTACTTGCACTTATGTAGGATTTGGATTCCAAGTACAATAAACTTGAACTAAGATAACACAATCTTTTTTTTTTTTTTTTTTTTTGATAAGAAAACTAAGATAACACAATCAACCTTGACTAATAATATAATGGGCTTGGGCCTCGACATCTCTAAAAGTCATGTTGTCTTAGGGAACATTATAGCTAAACTAACAAGCCAAATGAATAAACCATTTGCAAGGCAAACATCACAATGGGAATTTTAGTAGCTCAACCAACATTTACTTGCTAGATGCTATAGGAAAACCCCTAATATTAAAGGTTGAAAGCCTCACAAATAATATCGCTGGGCTAGGCTGTTTAAAGTAGTTTTTAGGCTGAAATTTGATGCAGACAAGCAACAAGAAAAGGTAAGTTTCTGTAATTTCAAGTTTGGCATCTTAAAGATTTTCTTGTGTGGAATTCACATACAACATTTGAATGAGAAAAGTGTTAAATGATTTTGAAGGTCAAGTCAATGAGTCTTAAAATTTAAAACGGGTTTTATTTTGGCTTTATTAATCCTTTATTGGGTTGTCAGGATGATACTAGCAAGTGTATGAGTTTCCAACCTAAATGGCAAAAGAGGACGGTCATTGATAGCTGCCCATATGTTCCAACCAGCAAAGTCTGCTTGCTGAAATGCAACCTGCAAGGTTTATGGAAACAAGTCATCAGATAATAAAATTGACTTTACTACCAAAAAGAATAATGTATATATTGATGAACAGGTCTGATAATTTTAGCCCGTAATCCTTATTGACCTATAATAACAGGCTATATGAAGATAAATTACATATTACACCTGTGCAGTGGCTGGAAGAAGCCTTCCATTTGAGTCTCTTAAAGAAGAAGAGTCACCAAGTGCAAATATGCGAGGGTGACCCTTAACACGAAGGGTTTCATCTGTTTCTGCTTGTCCTCGAGCATTTAGGGGAAGCTCATGAGGCTTGTCACCAGGTTCCAGCAGAGGAAGAAGAGGTTTAGATCCAACAGTCCATAATACTAGATCTGCCTCGATGATTTGCCTTTGAAATCCCCTTTCAGCAGGTTGAAGTTCCAATATATATTTCTCATGATCATGTTCTGCAGCAATACCCGGAACTGCTCCACTGTCAGTCAGCTTTTCTGAAGCTTCTGCATTGCCCACTCTCTGAATAGAGCGGACAAAATAACCCAATAGTAGTTGAACTTTCCTAGATGAAAGAACCTAGCACCAACAGCCAAAAAAAAGGTGCTGTCAGGGCAGATATATAATTTACTCTCAATAATTATAATGAGAAGGTTGCAACAAAAATTGGAACTTTCTTGGAGAAGAACAACAAAATCTACTCTGCGATAGACTTGAAAGAAAAAAGTTAAGTCACATACTGAAGCTAGGACTCTTGGGAGTTGGGTTTCAAATTCCAAGTACTAAACATTTCACCAAGTTCACATTACTAAATTCTATAAACAAATAAATTCATCTATTAATACAGCTAAAAGGATTACTCTGAAGCTGTTGTTCAGTGATACACAAATAATCTTTCAAGAAACATGAAATCCAAATTCCAGACAACTTACTTTTAAGGCAGCTTCTCTATTCCCAGGTGGGGCAGTTGGGCAGATTGTGGTATCCACATTAATTGCTTGCACAATCCCTCCATCCTGCAGTCTCTCTGCTACTGTGGCAGCTAACTCAACCCCAGCGTAACCACAACCAACAACAGCCACATGAATCGGAGAGCCCTTGCCAAAGTTCGTCCTCTCTAGTGTTCTTAGCTTATTGTCAACCTTCTGCTTTGCAAGAATATTATCATGTGAAGGAAGGGAACACTAATTTGTTGCAACACAGAAAACTAATGGTCTATCAAAAGATAACATAGAATGAAAAAAATTATTTTCAGTCAAGCACTCACGTGTGCATCCTCCAGGGTGGAGAATGGCAATGCAAACTCTAATGCTCCTGGTACAAAATCAAGTTTTGATTCAGCTCCCAAGGCAAGAACCAGCCTGGCTGTCCAGGGTAAAAGACCAATAATTAAAAAGAAAGAAAATTCAAATCAGTAGGGCCAAGCAACCTTTACATTAAAGCCACGAGAACAAAGTCAATCTAGATCATGCTAATAGGGAAATCTGAATGTTGAAAACAAATTCTTTATATTGATACAAGGTTTTTCATTTGCATGTTCTTTTGGTACATATAAGGACTTCCTTACACTGCATCATACCCAGATGTAATCAATCCTACACCCCATATATTACAGAGGCAAGAAGGAACCTCTTCTCTGAGATCACTTAGGGAGCTCTAAAACTAAAAAACCAACAGGTCCTGGTCTTTTACATATTTTAAGTATAAATTAAAGATTATGACAATGAGCAGCACCTATCATTATATATCTTTGATGGAACAGAAAGGAAAAAAGAGTAAGAAAGACTGATTTTTTTTAAAAAAAGTAGAAACTCTAATGAGGTGTGTCAATAATAAGCACTATACCAGTCATATTCAATAAGGAGACCACTTTCAAGATGCACAGTTCCTCCACAACGAGATCTGGAGGGCCCATTCATTCCCAAATGATCGGCTGGATGCAATAGTTTTACCCTGTCTTGAAAAAACTGCACACTGGTGTTTGCCAGCAAATCCAAGAAACGAGGAGCTATTTCCCATGCATCTACTTCTGCATACAAAGAGATACTTACTTTATCCCCTACTTTTATAAGATCATTTAGATAGATTAGGAGAACATAAATGTGATTTAACCCAAAGAATGACGTACCTCCAGATAGAAGCTCATACAACATTGGCTTAAAAACAAAACGTTCAGACTGGTCGACAAGAAGCACCTAGTCCCATATCCAATGCATTTCAAAGGTGATACATAACAAATTGAATAGTGAAAATGTTGCTATGAAAAAAAAATTCACAAAATGCCCAAGCAAACAGGGCACCTCTGCCGCTAGCTAAGGCAAACAAATCAAGTGATTAAATTATTTGTTTGTTTTTAATCACGAATTACCTGAGGTTTTTTGTCATCAGGCCACACAAGTGATTCTAGTCTCAAAGCAGTATATAAGCCTCCAAATCCACCACCTAGTATACACACCCTTGGCTTCTGTAAGCAAAACATTTTTGATACTAATGTTAGCGTATCCAACCCAAAAGCATAAGGTTAGTTAGAGAGGCCCAAACTGAAGGTGGCACTCTCTAACAACACCACTTATCATGTGCAGACTCAAACAGAAATAGAGACAGATGGCCTCATCACTCATCAGCCTAACAGATGCATATGAGCCTGACTAATGAAGTCCAGGAATATATAGAAGCTAGGCTCTGATACCATGTTTGAAGTTTGAACATCCAACCCAAAACAATATGCTATTAGGTGAAGAGACCCAAACCAAGGTAAGGCTTTAAAATAATAACACATAACCACCAAGTTTAAGATATTTCTTCGCAATTTCTAGAGTGTAACACACAATAAATTTGATGCAGCAGCATAAAGCATGGTCAACTTCAAATTAAGCACAAGAAAGTCATCCAACATTGACAACAAAGTAATTTAAGAATGCTTTATTATATAAATGTATGTAAAGCCATTGAGCTCTAGCTCAAATGGCACTTCCTCCACTTGCAAACGTCGAGTGCGTGCATAATTACCAATAAATATATATAAATTTGGTGAATAGTTGCCAAGAGTCTTGCAACTCAATTGACAATTCTTGGTGTTTCCAACGAACTAAATTCACGAGTTCCTAATAGCTTTAACACATACAATGGACATTGCATTACAAATGAGACACACTTCAATTGCAATAGTAAATCAATAAATTTAACACATGGGGGGCAACCTTGTTGTCTTGCCAAACATAAGACCTCGGAGCTTTTTCACCTTCAGAAATCTCCACAACACCTCTATTCGCTACAGTCGCACCCGAACCAACGTATCTAACTACTTTGTTCGGAAATAACGAGAAACCGGTCCCATATCTTTTCGGAAATCCGGGAAATAGCTTGTTGGTCCATTGCTTTGCTCCTCCTGAAATTCCACAAAAAAAAAAACCTTAAGAGCAGTGTATTTAGCTATATGTGCCATTTTATTTATTTATTTATTTATTGTTATCATTCTCAGACAAGTAAACATGTTATTATCCATACATAAAATTTCTGAAATCTTTCATTTTCTAAGAGGCCAATGTTTAGAGAGAAAGAGATAGCATACGATTGAAGGGTAAGAGTAGCGTAGCTGAAGCTGAAGCTGAAGTAGATAACGCAATGTGTGCCATTACCAATCTGTGCGAGTGTGCAATTAGGGATTTTAGTGAGTCTAACCCGTAACAGCTTTTAGAGAGTGAATTGGCCTTTTTATGTTATATATGGCTGTTTTGGTTCCACGCTACCAGTGCCACAGCGCACGTTGCAATGGTCGCCCAAACTCCGCGTTACTTCTTCTTCTTCTTCCATTTTAATTTTTTTTAAAAAAATATTATTATTGTTTTTTTTAATAAATTATATATGTATTTGGTTTTTTTATTTACATTAAAAAAAAAATCAATTTGATTCTTAACTTTTTAATTGTGTCAATTTGGTTCATAACTTTTCAGTATCATGCCAATTTAACCACTGTTGTTATCTCTTAGATGTAAATTATTAATATGTCTAACAAACAAAATAAAAAATTAGTGTATGTGGATTTGACAATAAACTAATTTTTATTTATTTTGGTTGTTAGCTAATTCAGTAATTTCTATATAAGAGATAATAGCAGAAGCTAAATTGACATGGCACTGAGAGGTTAAAGAACAAATTGAAATACAATGTAAAAGATAAGAATTAAATACATAGTTTAATTTTTTACTTATTTTTATTTTTTATAATGAACTATTTAAGAAATTTTTAATATTACTCTTATGGGAAATATAAAACTTTTTCCAAATAGTCAATTTTTTTTTTCCATAAAAAGCTTTTAAAAATAGTTCCTACTACACCACTGGCGACATCATTAATTTTTCACATGTTAAGATAACAGAATAAACAAATATAAAAATCAGTCAACATTCAAATATCGATCATACTAATGAGTGCCTTTGGAGCTTTTTTCTTTTTTTATAAAAAATTTCTAAAAATATATTTTTAAACTAATACTCTTAGGCATCGGTTAACTTTTCCCTTCCCTTCAAATAGGATCAATTCAAACTCATTACATATAGGAGAAGTTTGGTTTGCCACGATGTTATGTAATGCTGTAATATTATGTTATTGTAATTTTATATTAATGTTTTTTTTTATGGGTATATTAATGTTAATTTTAATACAAAAATACAACATTACATTGTTTAAAAAGATGATAAGATTAAGATGATGTGATATATTTTATAATTTTAAATTATGATAATGTTAAAAAGAATAAAATAAATAAAAAACCTTAATGTCACTTTATTATAATATGCACCTCATTAAGTGTACATCACAGTAAACCAAATGCCCAATTGAGATAATGACAACGATTACAATAAAACAAACTCAACTCCTACGGGTAGATTTTTTTCTAGCTCCTTAGCCAATTCTCTGGCACCTTTAATATTCTGTGTCTTCACAGTTTCGCAACGAGGTGTAATAACAATCTTCTCAAGCTGGGTGGCACTTTTGAGTAGGTAATTAATAAGCTCCATGTCTATTTCACGCCCCGTAAATCCCACAATTTCCACTTCCTTGACCCCGAGGTGCTCATTCGGATATTTCATCACCTTCCTAAATTTTCTTTTTCTCGGGGGGTCAATACACGACAGCTGCAATTGGGAAAAAGAAAATAAGAATATCATGCATGCCAGGGTGCAAGATAATCTAAATATTACTATTAAATAAAGTTATCAAAAAAAAAAAAAAAAAAAAAAAAAAAAAAAAAATTACTATTAAATAAAGTTATCAAAAAAAAAAAAAAAAAAAAAAAAAGAAAGAAAAGAGACAAGTAGGCCTATTGATACCGATTAGAGAACTTGGCAATCATTTCTCCACTTTTAATGCTAATAATCAAATTATATAAGTGCTTACTGCAATTGCAAGTGACAAGTCGAGTTTAAGCAATATCTTTTAAATAGATATAAAGATGGAAAACCATGAGCCAACAGTCAATGTGCAAATTGCATCACCCAAATTAAAGAATAATAAGCTATAATGATACTAAGGCTGTGTTTGTTTTGGCTTCAAATCACTTTCGGAAATGCTTTTCCGTAAATGCAGGTGTTTGGTTGCGCATGAAAAATAAATTTTCCAGAAAATATTTTCAGTTGATAGTGTAAAATGAGGCTTTGACTTGGAAATGGTTTTTACATTTCTATATTCACTTCAAACCATTTTCGGGTCAGACGCGCAAAGAGAGAGATAGAGAGAGAGAAAGAAGAGAGAGTTACCAATCCACCGATCGCACCCCAGCACCGGCACCGCCATATATCTCGCACCACCACCGAGATCGCATCACCACTGAAGACTGATCCACCCAGACCAATCGCACCCCACCGAAGACCGATCCACCGAAGATCACATCACCCCAGACCGATCCACCCAAAACCGATCTCATTGACGCCGTCATTATCCATCACCGATCTCGTCGCCCTCTCATCGTTACCCATCATCCAGACCGATCTCTCCCTTTCCCTCCATTTTTGATCACTCTCTCTTCCTCCCCCTCTCAGTTTGACCAAACGGTGGAGTTTAATGAATGGTGTTGTTTTGATTTTTGTTTTTTTAAGTTTATAGATTGAAATTTTTTATTATAAAATTTGTTTGGTAGCTGAGAAAATGGGTGAGAAAATGTGAGAAAGTAATAGGAAAATAGCATTTTTAGAATGTTACCAAACACATGAAAATATTTTCTAGAACAATTTTCATAATGCAACCAAACACTTGAAAATATTTTCTTTTCCTAAAAATAGCATTTCTGGAAAATAAATATTTTCCAGAAAATATTTTACATTGAACCAAACACAGCCTAAATGGCAAGCTAGTATAAAGTAAGAACAGTCACCTCTAGAGTAAATTTACATAAATTAGGTGCCGCTTCAATCAAAGGTACTAACCAGCGGAGGCTCATTCCATCGGATGCCAAAACTCTCCATATAAGGCGTCTAAGATTGGTTAATTTTTGACCTTTTGGGAATTTTAATTTATCCTGTAAAGAACGAACTAAAGATGAGAGAACAATTTATCTAAGAGAGAGAGAGAAAAGTGCATATAACCAAATAAAGATGGTTTATGTTAATGGTGCTCTTAGGCATTTGATAATTAATCATTTTAAGAAAGTTTTTTTTTTTTTTTAAGAAGTATTTTCTAAACCAATACCCTTAAGCTATCTGTTAACTTTTTCCAATAAAGATGTAGGCGAGAGATTGGAAAAAAGAAAAAAGAAATTTAATGTCCTTACTTTTCCAAGCATGATAAAGTCGACCATCAAACCCTCTAGCCGATCAAGACAGCTTGATAGTGAGCGAAATGCATTCCTCATACCATAAGACGTTCCACCAATACATACATTCAGAAGGCGGGGTGCAAAATCAACATGAAAATCTATTATACCATCAAAGCCAAGATACTCAAGATTTGGAGCAACGATCTCGACAATCTTACAATGGGGACAATGTATCTGTAAGAACTTCAACTTCAATGATGCACCGGAAATCTTTAGATTGAAGAGAACGCGAACGCTGCTAACATGTAATAGTTCAAGCAAGGGACAGCTGGAAAGAAAGTTCTCAAGAAGCTCGCTAGTTACATGTACCCGTTCTAGAGTGAGGGAAGTTAAAGACTTGATTCCAACAGAAACTTTGACACGCTCAAGTGGAAATTCATAAACGTTTTCAAATGTGCATTTTGACAAGTCCAATTCAAGGCTCTTGACTCTCTTTGAGATTGCAAAGTCAATCCATTTATCAATGTGATGTTTATAACAATTGTTTAATTCAAATTTAACTCTGAACCCTTCTAAAGTGGAGGCTCGATGTGATTTTAGAATAGAGTTCACCCTTTCGACAAACCTATTCATTTCGAATTCACTTTTTTTCCTTCTGAATGCAATGTCCATTCTTGTGCTTGGATCGTCAAAGTTTAAAGTACCACTGAAGAATGGCCATAGATGTTTCCATGTATGGGAAAGAACACTAGTTCTGCATGCTTCTTTGCTTGACAGGAAAGACAGAATATAGATGAGAATCTCATTGGGCAACCGACTTATCAGATCATCCAAACCCTCAACCTTCCTCTTGCACTATAAGATTTCAAAAACCAAATACGCAAAGTAAAGCACAAGGCAAAAAGGAATCAACTTTAGAATGAGAATGCACAGATTGAAAAAGGTTCACTGTGACTGAGTACTAAGAATCCCAAAAAAATTTACAAACAAAAAAAAACAGGTAAGCTTCTGTGAAAGATATGATTTTACCTTTTTGTCAGAAGATAGCAGCAATGTCTTCTCCATTGAAATAAAATAAATTGGTGGGCTTGATTAATGGAGAGCTGCACTACAAAAGAAAGAAAGAGTTTGACTAAGAACAAATTTATGTGAAAAATACATAGGGAGAAGTAATAACCAAGAATAATACCTTGTGAATTGTGATAGCGTCTTTTCCACCCGAGTCTCCGAAGACGAGATACACAAACAATTGAATAACTAAATTTAACAAAATTGAAACACAGGAGAAAAGAAAAAGAAAAAAAAAGAGTTGGGTAGTTTGTTTAGCAGAGAGTTGGGTATTTAAATTATACAACACCGACTCACCGACCAACACCTTTCCTAGTACAACCAGGAGAAGGAGAACTGGCCGAGAAGGTTTAGGATTAAGAGACTAGGGTATAATAACTAACGTTATAAAGATAACAATAATAATACTACATATAATACTCTAATAATACATACAACACCTATCTAACCCTCCAATATTCCTTTCAAAAAAAAAAAAAAAAAAACCCTCCAATATTGTTCTCCTAGTGTTATTATTGTATTTTTATAATATGGGTCATGCTAATGAGTGCTCTTAAGGTACTGGTTAACGAAAGTTCAAATAGCGTATAGAATACCAATGAACGTTTAGACCCCCAAATACAAAATTACCAACATAAGCTTATAATCAAACGGAATATATGCGGAATATGAAATATAAGCTATATCCAAATTGGTAACACACTCTAAACCATAAATAATAACCAACATAGCAGCAGTTATAAGGTAAAGAGAAAGGAAAGAGAGATGCAAATACAAAGATAACACGACGATGTGTTATCGAAGAAAAAATCGAAGTACTCGGCAAAAAACCTTTCTGCCGCCCTTCAAGCGGTTAATAATCCACTAGAGAATGAAGTTGGGATACATGAATAGCAGAAGACCCTCCAAGCCTAATCTACCCAATGCACCTCAACCTTCCAAGCTTCTTGCTCCAATAGGGTTACGCTGAATCTTGTCTTCTCTAGGTTACTGGATCTCGCAATAAGCCCATTGCATTAACCAAATAAATTGGTTCCTTTTGAACTGCTTCCCAAGCACCAAAACACCTCCTCACTGATATGGGTATGGTGAGATAAGGATTTGGCAAATGTATCTTTCAAGGATAAGTCAATGGAGAGGGTGAAAGTAGAGGAATTTAGAGAATCAAGTGATGAAAATTGTGGATGAGTCAATCTTGTTTTTCTCTAGGGTTTCTCTCTAGAAGCTATCTACATTTCGTGGGTATAAGAGTATTTATAATAGAGTGTATGAGGAATGCGAAAAGTCAGTTTTCATCCAAACAAGGCATTCTGGCAACTCAACCAAGCGACTGGAACGAGTCGCGAGTCTGAGTTGCGAGCTAACTACTAGCTAGACTGGAATTTTTGTCCTGTAATGCTCCAATTGTCGTGACCCTTCAACTCATCTGCATGCTCCACACGTGTGCCACTTTGGCGACTTGCCAGTCGCAAGACTCCTTTGAGTACACACATCTTGAGTTTTCTTCACACTTTTTCACACACTACTCTTACATAAATCTCACCTAAATATAGGGTATCTAATTGCTAAATTACAAGCAAATTTGGCATGGAATAAAACTAACACATTATTGAATAAATTCAACCTTACAGTTAATAATCCAGTTAAATAAAATTTTTATGGGAAAAGAAAAAAAAACAATTAATATTTTGACAACTTTTTTCATTTTCCATTAAAGTGATGTCAAAACTTTTCTAAAATGGAGTGTTAATCAATGCCCTAAGGGCACTCGATAGCATTTCCCTTATATTATTAGGGCAATTCTTTTTTCTTTTTTTTTAGTTTTATCTTTGGTTGTTTCGCATTTTGATAGTTGGTAATGCCCTCCTAGAAGAGGGAGATCGGAGACTAACAAATCAATAAATACTATGTGAGACTGTGAGATCAAAGAGGCGGAGGAAAATTGACCCTTACCAAACTCAAAGAAAGAGAAGATTGAGAATCATGAAGAAAATAAATTGAAAAAGTGAGAAGAAAAAGATTTAAGAGTGAAAAAAATGTGAAACAACCAAAGATAAAACCAAATGAAAAAAAAAAAAATTGTCCTAAAAAATAAGCAAATTAACTTGACTAGTAGATCAACCCAACCAAATTTGTATATTATATTAAAGTTGAAGCGCAATTAAAATCTAAATCAAATCTAACTTAGTTTTTAATTACAACTAATTTTACAACAATGTCCAATTTTTTTTTTTATATTCTAATTTTGATTCCAAGTATCCAATTTATAATACTTAACATGAAAATCAAAATGACAACCACACTTAAAAAAATAAAAAATAAAAAATAAAGAGGTGAGACCACCTCATCAGTGTTGTTGAATGTTTTTATGTGTAAACATGTGTTACAAACTAGTTATTTTTTAAAGGACCTAATCAAGGAATTTAAAACTTATTTAATTTTTTAACATCAAAACCTAATAAAAATTTTAATTAAGGTTTTAAATATTTTTTTGACCTTTTCTTTCTCTATCTTTTAATAAATAAAATGTATCGTTTTTTTTTTTCAAAAATAAATTTAATAGGCTATTGGAAAATTATATATTTAGAAAACATAATTTAGCATTGTGGGGGTATAAAACCGGGAAGCCCATGTCAATATCTGTGCTGGGTCCAAGGCCCGATCCAAGGAAGGCCCACCCCTTGGCCATGGGAAGGATCCTCCTCGGCCATGGGAAGGACCCTCCTCGGCCATAAACGTAGCCGAGGGCAAATGGAGCAACTCGGTCCTAGTGATGACATTCCGAGTTATTTCGCCGAACAGGAACAGTACTAAAACGACAAAAAGCAAGGGAAAGGCTGCCATTACTGCAATTAAGTACTCTGCACCTGACAGAGTCGTGCTATTCAGCTTTTACAACCACCCCCAACCACTTTGGGTATGGGCTGATGGAATAAGTATCAGCCCTATAACGCTGAACCTACACGTGGACGTTGGGGGGAGGGAAAAAGTTAGTATAAAAGGAGGAAGAAGCAGTCCAGAAAGGGGACTGGGAGAAGGTCCAAGAACTGGAGCCACCTAGGCCGTGCCGAGGAGAAAGTCTTCTTGGATAAGCTCAATTCACCTCTGTGCGATCATTATAAACACCATGACTAACGACTGTCTGTTCACCAAGGCCTAGCCTTCTAGCCCACTCTCTACAAATTCATTGTATTGAGCTCGCTGGTCCAAGATCCCACTCACTGTGTGGTATTGGGCTGAAAAACGAGACCCTACAAGCATAATCACTTTTTTTTTTTTGGTTGAAAGAGCATAATTACTTTTAAGTATTCTAGTGTTTAGGGGTGTGATATTAAAGTATGATTACTATCTCATGCATCAAGTTTGACGTGTCGCCCCATCCAAATTGTGCTGGACTATGTGCCAACACAATGGGTGCCCATGGGCAGAAAAACCAACCCTTGGCCTGCTCCACTATGCTACCCACGGGCCTTAATGGTGTCGAGTTGCTCATTAGCCTGGTAGGCTAGTGGGATATTGGGTAGCCGTGGTGATTTTGAAATGAAAATACAGAATCTTCATATTATTTAGTTAATTTATACACTTCTAATTGATAGGACAAAATTTTCAAGTTATTATATTTTGTTTGCTGGCTTTGAATAGTAGGGTATGTTATTGAATTATCACATTGATTATCAATTTCTTCCTCACGTTATCTAAATTTGGGGCAAAATGTGCAAATGTCCTTTTCGCGCAAATTATACAACATTTTGTCCCCTTTCCCAAACTAATTAGGAAAATACCCTTCTTTTGTAACTCAATTTTATAAAAATCGAGTTTCAACTCAAAATTCGATTTTTGGACAATCGAGTTATAACAAATTGAAAATTAAAAAAAAAAAAAATTACTGGAACTTAAGCTCCATGAACTCAAGTTCCATGCAATTTTTTAAAGCCTTATAGTGGCGTTTTAAAGCCCTATAGTGGCATTTTAAAACATACAAGTTTTTTTCTTAAGTCTGATTGCTCCATAGGAAGGCCTATAGTGGCGTTTTAAAACATGCAAGTTTTTTTTCTTAAGTCTGATTGCTCCATTAGGGAGCCCTATAGTGGCGTTTTAAATACCTATAGTGGCGTTTTTTATGGAACTCGAGCTCCATGACCTCGAGTTCCATGCAATTTTTTTTTTTTTTTTTTTTTTTTTTTTTAAGTTTTACCTATAGCAGAGTTTCATGGAGGCCTATAATGGCATTTTTTATGGAACTCGAGTTCCATGAACTTGAGTTCCATGCAATTTTTTTTTTTTTATATTTATATTTATATTTTTTAAGTTTGATCGCCTTATACTCGATTTTCTACAAATCGAGTTACAAAAGAGGGGCATTTTCTTAATTAGTTTGGAAAATGGGGCAGAAAGCTATATAATTTGCGCGAAAAGGGCATTTGCCCAGATTCCCCTCTAAATTTGTGTATTCATGTGTTTACAAAAAAATACGAACACAATGTTGTATGTAATGCGCTTTCCAACCTCATTGGCAATATCTATGAATTTCTTTGTTGCCTACATTTCTCTCTGTTGGGAAATTTAGACCCCAGTTGATAGAATTAACAAGTTTTAAACTCAAGTTGTTAATTAGATTTATTAGGAATAAAACTTGTAAAAACAACAAACATCAATATCATGTCAAAATCATGCAGCAAAAAAATAAATAAGACAAGATATGATGACCCAGGAAAATCAATGAAACCAACCAGTTTCACAGTAAAAAACTTGGGGAGAAACCTTCCCGAAAAGCAATCCACTATAGTAAAGAGAAGTTTCAGATTTAGTACAAAACTTTTGTCCCTAGACTCTACAATCCCCGTATATGAACTTACAGTAGAAACCTTCTACTGCTTCAGAACCTCTAAACTCTTCAATATATGAACGCCACCCTTTTTGTTGCACGGATCCCAGTATGTGACTAACTCACCAACTTGAAGAAGATATTGGCTGCAAAGTTCTTCACTTCATCAACAATGAAGATTAAGAAACACTTGGTTACAAAACCCTAAGGCGCAAAGACGCAGTAGCTTCTTTCAAAGAGAATAAGGCATCGGTCACCTTTTGCATATGTTCTCCTTGTATTCTCTTATGTGACGGCCTCTAAAATAAGCCTTATATAAGTCTAGGGTTGTGAGAATAGAAACTCTACACAAATACATAAGCTTAGGCTGAAAATCAGATCTGGAAATCTGAATTCCCATAACCTCGATCGATCGGGAGGTGTCGAGCTTTAAACCTTGATAGATACAGCTATCGAGGAGCTGTCGAGGAGACAGGAGCTTTCTCGATCGATCCACTAGCTATCAAGAGATGTCGAGATTGCGATAACAATCAACTAAAAATCTCGATAGATAGGCTAGCTGTCAAGAGGTGTCGAGCAGGTGTCGAGCTATCTGTTCACAGGTGTCGAGCTATCTGTCCATCTTTAATGAATAGCTTTTCTTTACTTGTTTCTTGGTCCAATCTTCATGGCTTTAATACTAGAATTGAACATGTTTCTTGAAGTATTAAACATATCTTAGATCTACCCAAATACAAGTAAAGTGTGTTTTGTCAAATGATTAATCAATTACACAAAATATGTCCTTAACAATCTCCCCCTTTGGCAATTCGTGACAAAACCACAACAAATAAATGAACATATGAGAGAAGTCATAAACCACTTAACTCATATTCACTTATTGAATACAATAAAATTTATTCTAACACAAATTCTTGAAAAACTTTGCAAGAAGTGAGTTTATGGCAAGTAGACTTTTGACAATCTGTATTTCTGAAACACTTTAAACAAAACTCATCAAGGCATCTTAGTGTGAGACAGAAATAAAAGATTGCATACAAATAATAAGAAACATGTGTATAAAGATAGAAAAGAAACAACACATATAGAGATAGGTGAAAAAGAACATACATCATATATATATCAAAGATATGCACAATGTATGTAAACATGGTCACAAGACCAATGTACAAGAAGAAGGAAGTAAGCACTCCCCTTAACAAGATGAAACACATCTCCCCTTTACAAAGGCATGTATTTCTCCCCCTAACATGTAGAATCTTAAAAAAAGAAACCACAAAGTCTCCACAATTTCTCTCTCTTTTTGTCATGATTAACAAATGGTATAAGAAGCTAGAAAGCTTCACCCGAGAGACATAAAGAATGATCAAGGATGATCAAGGGGGCACAAGAAATCCATATAAATGCATGAATGTAATGAAACAAGATGCTATGGATGACAAGATAATAGAAGGATGCAAAACATATGAAAAACAAATCTCTCAACAAGAAAAATGTTATGCACATAGATCCCAAAACACACACACACACACACACACACACTTTAAACAAGTCTAACCAATTTTATATTTCAAAAAACAAGTCAAGACAGTTTAGTGAGCATACATTAACACATGTAAAACGTTGTGATAGTCAAATCACATTGTACCTGCACATGTATCAAGAGTAGCAAAGAATTTTGCATGTTGTGTGTGAAAAAACATCGCAAAATCTGCATAAGTGTATACATATTATGACGATTTGAGATATGAGAAAATCATTTTAACTCGCACACAATCATAACTATTTGATGGGAACTATCACGTTCGAGGTACATCCTATAACTCCCACATCTTCTAGAATACACGCTTGCAATCATTTTTAAAGTATTTTTGACTTTTTTCTTTTAATTTTTCTTTAGCATACTTTTTTTTTTCTTTTAAGCATATCATGCATAAGCATATTAGAGAGAGAAAAGAAATACCTAATGATATTTGACATTCCAATTTTGCTATGCCTAAGCACACAAATGTCATTGACATTACACTTTTGCTATGCCGAAGCATACATGTGTCATATTATGATTGACGGGCAACAATGGTGAGATGGTTATTAATACCTTTCTCTCAGGATTTTTTAGTCTTTTCCGTCAAAAAGAGTGATACGAGTGTTAAGTACAAGAGATAACTTAATCTTACTCATCACTAACAAGAGCCACAAAACTCACTTGCTTAGTTGTGCATAGAGATACTCATCTAAGTTACAAATGATACAAAGTTTAGAAGACTTTGTTTCAATGGCCATCCAAGATACACAAGTACCAATGTACACAAAACACACACTGTTTTTGTATTTTTCTGATTTTTCAAAATTTTTATTTTATTTTATATGAAAAACAAAACAAGGCAAAACTAAAAAATAACCAAACAAAAACATGTTAAACAACCGAAGCATAAAAACTAGACTGACTCAAAACTTGAAAGCAAAACACACAAGTAATGCACACACAAAAACAATAAGAGAGAGAGAAAAGTGACAGAATCACTTGGAGTCCTTTTCTTTCCATACCCTGGAAGAACCTTTGCACTCATGGCATTGGATGAGAGGTTTCTCATTCTTGCCCTTCCTTGAGGATTTAGATTTCCTAAGAGGTTTGCCCTTATCATTTTTCCTAAATTGAAGAAGCTTGATAATCTCATCAGTTATGAAAGTTAAATCCTCATCCTCATCTTCACTTTCATCTTCATCTTCAAAGTCCTCAATCTCTTCCTCTATACCCTTAAGAGCCAAGT
Source organism: Quercus lobata (assembly GCF_001633185.2). Taxonomy (NCBI): domain Eukaryota; kingdom Viridiplantae; phylum Streptophyta; class Magnoliopsida; order Fagales; family Fagaceae; genus Quercus; species Quercus lobata. Next base: position 40,029,144 of record NC_044913.1, on the reverse strand, counting down.
TTCTACTCTTTCCACCTTTTCCCATTGAGCCTAATCCCATCTCATAGGTTTGAAGGTTCCCTACAAGCTCAGTCAAAGGAATTTGATCAATGTCCTTCACTTCTTCAATGACAGTGATCTTGGCATGGAATCTTTCAGGTAAGGACCTAAGGATTTTCCTAACAATTTTGGATTCTGCTATAAATTCTCCAAGGTTGAAAGCAGAATTCACAATATCCTTAAGTTTAGCATAGAACTCATCAAAGGTCTCATCCTCCTCCATCCTTATTTCTTCAAAACTACTAGTGAGTCTTTGAAGCTTCATAGTCTTTACTGCCTTGGTACCTTCATAGGTGGTCTCAAGAATGGTCCATGCTTCCTTAGCAACTTCCGTGGATGATATTTTCTTGAATTCCTCATTGGTTACCCTATAACACAAAGCATTCAAGGCCCTACTGTTGAAATTTGCCGCCATGATTGTTGCATCATCCCAATCCACCGGCGCTTCTTTTGGCTTAATCCAGCCAACTTCAACAGCTTGCCATACCTGTTCACCTAGAGCCTGCAAAAAAACTTTCATATGAACTTTCCAGTACGCATAATTAGTTCCATCAAATAAAGGAGGAATCAAAAGGGATTGTCCGTGATTCACGACAACAGGGGTCAAGGATCACACTCAGGAAATTAATCCAATTAGAGTGACCCTGCTCTGATACCACTTGTTGGGAAATTTAGACCCCGATTGTTAGAATTAACAAGTTTTAAACTCAAGTTGTTAATTAGATTTATTAGGAATAAAACTTGTAAAAACAAACAAACATCAATATCATGTCAAAATCATGCAGCGGAAAAATAAATAAGACAAAATATGATGACCCAGGAAAACCAATGAAACCAACCAGTTTCACAGTAAAAAACCTGGGGGGAAACCTTCTCGAAAAGTAACCCACTATAGTAAAGAGAAGTTTCAAATTTAGTACAAAACTTTTGTCCCTAGACTCTACAATCCCCGTAGATGAACTCACAACAGAAACTTTCTACTGCTTCAGAACCTCTGAACTCTTCAATATATGAACGCCACCCTTTTTGTTGCACGGATCCCAGTACGTGACTAACTCACCAACTTGAAGAAGATGTTGGCTGTAAAGTTCTTCACTTCATCAACAATGAAGATCAAGAAACACTTGGTTACAAAACCCTAAGGCGCAAAGATGCAGTAGCTTCTTTCAGAGAGAATAAGGCATCGGTCACCTTTTGCATATGTTTTCCTTGTATTCTCTTATGTGACGGCCTCTAAAATAAGTCTTATATAGGTCTAGGGTTATGAGAAAAGAAACCCTACACAAATATATGCTTGGGTTGAAAATCAGATCTGGAAATCTGAATTCCCATAACCTCGATCAATTGGGAGGTGTCGAGTTTTAAACCTCGACAGATACAGCTATCGAGAAGCTATCAAGGAGCTGTCGAGGAGACAGGAGCTTTCTCGATCGATCCACCAGCTATCGAGAGGTGTCGAGATTGCGATAACAATCAACTGAAAAGCTCGATAGATAGCCTAGCTGTCGAGAGGTGTCGAGCAGGGGTCGAGCTATCTGTCCGCAGGTGTCGAGCTATCTGTCCAACTTTAATGAACAGCTTTTTTTTCACTTTTTTCTTGGTCCAATCTTCATGGCTTTAATACTAGACTTGAACAACATGTTTCTTGAAATATTAAACACATCCTAGATCTACCCAAATACAAGTAAAGTGTGTTTTGTCAAAGGATTAGCCAATTACATAAAATATGTCCTTAACACTCTCCAATTTTCCATGATCATACAAAACAAGCTAAAGTGATTTTGCAAGTAATGTCTAAGGGATTTTAGCTTAGTAGATTGTTTATTGTGTTAGATCTCCTTTGGTTTTGACTTATTTCTCATATTTCTATTTTGTTTAATATAGAAATCGTACTTTATATTGTCCTTTAGTTGTATCCATATCAAAATTTTGAAGCAATGACCCTCAAGAATATAATTTACAGTTAAATGTCTCTTGAAGCATAATAGGAAGAGGTAGGCATAATTGTGAATCTTCACCGATGTAGATTGATGAAGCGTAAGTTTGCGCATCCAATATTAAGCACAAACACTTGCAAAAAGGGAAGGAAGAGGAACTAATAAACGTTGAGGGCTCGTCAAATTTCTCCAGCTTCTCGTCGAGAGAGATAGCTCAGTTGTTGTTTTGGTAAGCTCTCTCTCTCTCTCTCTGAGGGTAATGGCCCCCCTCCCAAATTTAATTTTTTTTTAATATTAATATATAGAGTAAGATTTAGGTACAGTACTTAGGTACTGTTCCTTAAGTCCCCTTTTAAGATTCTGCCACGTGAATTTTTTCTCATGGAATGGAAGTATATTTTTTAATTAAGTAGTCACATGGCTGAATTTTAAGAGAAAAACCTAAGAAATAACACCTAAAGTACTGTATTTAAGTTTTGTCCTAATATATATATATATATATATATGGGTACTAATTTTAGCAATTTTATTTTATAAAATTACATTTTTGCTCCCTTAAAAATATTATTGATTCTTTTAAGAATATTGTTATAGTCACACATTTTTCTATAACATTTTTACAAATTGTTAAGGTAGCAAATTTTTATTGGTTCACATTTGGACTCATCACTTACATTATCAACAATTTGTAAAAATGTTTGTAGTTCAAACATTTTCCTCATTTTAAAGACCATTAAAAATTTATATGTCTAAAATCTAAAAAAGAAATATACAAGCCCAAAAAAATTAGTACAACAACAAAAATTACCAATAGTAAAACTAAAAAAAATATAAATATATATATATATTAAACCCAGTCAACCAATTTTACCTAAAACAAATAATCTGACCCTTTAAAAAATTTTAAACAATTAGCAGCTAAGTGATTAAGTAGCACCAAAGTCGAAGGCTGAAGTCACTGCACACAACCAATAGCAAAACCGTCGCCCCCTAACTCTAAGTTTTGGCTCCATCTTTGTGTTGTAGAATTTTTTCTCCATGGGTTAAGCACTTAGATGGTAATGATGTCATTTTATTTATAATTTTTTTGAAAAAGTGCTTATAGCGAAATTGTGTGATATAATGATTATGCTCAAATTGGAAAAAAGAAAAAAGAAAAAAAGAAGAAGAAGAGGCATAACCATTCCCTTAAGGTGTTAGATTTTGTCTTAAATTTCTATTTTGGGTTAATTATGGTTTTTGTGGGTTGGAAGGAAAGTCCATTGTCCATTAACATGAATTGTATTCTTGTCCACCAAGGATAATATTCATTGTTCATGAAAAAAAAAGTTTTCCTTCTCTACCAAGAAATATTGAAGTCTCATAAAACAATAACAATATTTTAGGTTTGGTGGCTATTGAGGATTTTTTTTTCAGCCTATGTGGCATTACTTCATCGGCAACCCATGCCATATCAACATATTATTATTTTTTGGGTAAATCTAATTAAAGCCCCAAATAAGCTCATATCTCATTCAACTATATGGATTGGGCTCACATGGCCTGCGAGATCCTTACTTCAAGAGGCGGATTCATGGTCCACATTCCTTTTCAGCAATTGGGATCATAACCCCACAACATTATCAATATCAACATATGGATTAGGCTTAAGTAATGAATCAAAACTCACGGCCCATATTACCTCTCTTACACTCATGGCAAGCTGCTGCTTCAACAAGAGCCCATATTTACACAAAATGACAACAAAACCCGAGGTATGTCATCTCGTCTTCGGCTTATGATCTAAGCTCATAAGTCTCTTTGGGGAAACTTTGGGAGTCATGGTTTGGAGGGCCAAGAGGTATGTTCAATAAAGCTCTAGTAGTTTAAAGTTGATAAAAGAGACATGTTGCTTGGCATGTCTTCTCCACCTCCCTGAACTTTGACGAGTCCATGTGTAGCGGGTAACATATGGTAAGCATCTCTTATCACGTAGCACTCAAAATGATAAAATTCCCCATTGCTCTTTTCCTAAAACTTAATATTCATTATGTGACAAATACTCAATATCTCCAGCCATCTAACTGCTAGGTAACTGTTCATTCAATCCTCAGCTGTTACTATACAAATTTAGAAACTTCATTATATTATTCTACATAAATCTTATTACTACTTTCAGCTAAAATCCAACTCAAACACATGGCCTAATTTGATCGGTTATCTTTAATCTCCAACTATATACAAAATATTCATGATATCTCTAATATCCAGCTGCTGTCTGCCACAATCAGATCATATATGTCTTTGTCAGCTGCTAGAGCAGAGCATCAAACACTCTTCTTGCTCACCAAGATTATGTCACAACATAATGAAACCTTGACCAAATCTCTAAAACTTCCTTAGCCTTCAACCAATCCTTCTATTACTTACTAGAAATGTGTTGTAATGGAACCTTGGACCAAAAACACAAACACCCGAAAATGAAACATTTCCAACTGAACCCCAGCAGTGCATTCAGCACTTGACACTTGGTTGGAAGTGATATCATCAGCCATTTAATGCTAAAATCCTAGCAACCAGCTATTATACCTAAAATAGCAAGATACCCTTCAAAGAGATCTTACCATTTTCAGCCAAATCCAAGAAATGACCTCCCCAGTAGTCTAAAATCACCTATCTGATCTCGTTGGCTTCTGCCTAAAGCAAACAGCTGTCTTATGACAACTGTGACAGTTGTCTCATGATAGTTGTCACAGCTTTTCCTGACAGCTGGGACAACTTTTTCATGATAGCTATCACAGCATTTCCTGACAGCTAGGACAGCCTTTTTTCAGAACAGTTGTGACAGCTGACCCAGCAGCCTGAGCATTACTGATTTTTCCACATTTGGCTAAAACCACAACCAAATATTGAAACTGCCTTTCTCTTGCTAAAATACTTTCCTTTTTTGTTGCTCTTTCCCCAATAGCTCTTACCCGAAGCAGCAAGAATACCTTAAAGCTAAACATACCTTTTTTTGGCCAAATCTTAAGATGGATTCTCTGAAGATTTATTGCTATTTGGGACAGATTTTGGCTGATATTCTTTGCTAAAATACCCCCATAAAATCAGCTCTAAATGGAACCCTTTATCAACACCTCAAAGGGGGACACCAATGGAGAAGAACTCTCTCATAAGCTTCCCTATTCTTTCTCCCTTGAATGATCTTCTTAAGCTCTTAATGAAATTCTAAGCTTCTAAGTTTTTTAGTTTCTAAATTAGAAACTAAACTCTTCAGCCCTTGGCTCATAAATGCCATTCATAAGCCTTCATACAATCCCAGCAGAAAATCCCAGCAGCATTGCTAAATACACTACAATACTATTACTCTCATATACTCATTATTTCACTCTCCATATTCTGAAAATACATATATTTTGTTGCCCATATCTCTAAACATCTCTTTCTTCACTTCTCTTACACAATATCATACACACTTACAACACCATTACATATAATGTACCACAACTCCTCTAAGCTCCACTCTCATACTCTCTCGCTTTGAAATTCTACTGTTTTGCTGCCCATAAACACATCTCTATACTCTTTTCTTACAAAATCTTTCCTCTTGGAAAGTAATCTCTACAACTTCTCCAGCAGTTATAATCTCATATTTTTACTATCTTTAACCACTATATTTATCATACTTCCATATATCATACATACTACATCCCACAAAACATCTATATTTTTTTATCATCTCTACACTTCTCAAGAGATATCAAACATTCATACTAAAAGCCCTTCTCATGGAAGGCATGAACTTCTATTACTAAAGCTCTTCTCCTAGAAGGCACCAAGATCTTATATCAAAGCCATTCTCTTAGAAGGCATAACTACTTCTTACAAAAGCCCTTCTCTTACAAGGCACAACTACTTCTTACATAAAGCCCTTCTCTTAGAAGGCACAAATACTCCATACAAAAGCCCTTCTCATGGAAGGAAACACTATTCATAACTTCATAACAACTAAAAGAGCATTGTGAAGGGAAAACTCATTTAAGTGCATGATAAGAGGGGCAAGCTTAACCAACCCCTACACATAGCTGGACATACTCTCTCTCCCTTCAGTTGCACCCATTTTTCCCCTTCAATCTTGAAGTCATCATGGCAAACCGCCTCTCTACCGCCGGAGTCACTTTGCTGGGATGCTGTCTACTCATTGATGCTACACCACTGGGGCTGCAAACCATCAGAGATAAGTGACTCAGCTTCCATATCTTTAAATTTACATCATTGAATACATGATTACTTCACATTTAAATACATATTACTTTATTTCAACTACTATTACAACTATTGACTAAGGCTTAAACTCATTTAAATGCATGATAAGAGGAACAAGCTTAACTAGCCTCTACTGTTGGCATTTTGCTGGATTCCCATTAGCTCACTGATGCTACACTACTGAAGCTATAAACCACACAAAGATAAGTGACTTTGCTTCCATATCTTTAAAATTACATCATTGAGTACAGGGTTACTTTACCTCTAAATAAATACTACCTTATTTCGATTGTTATTACAATTACTAATCAAAACTATTATATCAAACACATATTATATTATCGTGATTCTTAGACCTTGGCTTTAATGGTTTTGTAGGCTTAAAAATACACCGGTAGCCGTTGGACCACATGGCCCAATGTTGAGTTTCGGACGCAACTCCCCAAAAAGAACCCGGGCCTAGTAAGGTCATCTCTCCAACGGACCACACGTGGTTGGGCAATCGAAAAAGGCCCCCGAACAGTGGCTTTGCCTAATGGTCCTCCCATTTGGGGAGAGCTGTTGAATTAGTTTGTGAGATCCCTAGAAATACTTTGTTATTTATGAGTGTAATTTGAGTATATAAACGATGTGCAATCTCTCTTTGATATAATGAATTCATCAATTGCTAACCTTGGATGTAGGCTATTGCTGAACCAATTAAATATTTGGTATTATTATCTTATATGTTTGATATTTATTTATTTATTTTGGTTGTTTTTCAGCAAGGATTGGTCCAAAATGATTAGAAGGGATTGTGACAAAATCTTTCTACTACATGCATTTTCCTTTCCCCTTTCCTTGCTCGTTCAATGTTGAATGCCTTATGTGGCATGTCATGGTTATAGACAAAATGAAAAACCTTTGATGGCTTGCCTGCATCATTAGATTTTGACATCTTTGGCATTCTGACAGTGGTGATAATCGTAAAGTTGATTCGAGGAAGGCTTGTCATCTTGGACAGGAATTGACTACAACAATTCGCATAAGTGCACTTGCCTTACCCAATCCATTTTATGGAAGCATTTCAAGGAAAAATTGTGACCACAGGTAGTCCTGATAATGATCTTTTCGATATTCTCATCATGACTCCTTGTGGTCACAACTTTTCCTTGAAGTGCTTCCAAAAATGGATTAGGTTGGGCAAGTGCACTTATGCGAATTACCATAGTCAAATCTCGTCCAAGATGACAAGCCTTCCTCAAATCAGCTCTACGCTTGTCACTGCCATAAGAATGGCAAAGATGTCTAAATCCAATGCTACAAGTAAGCCACCAAAAGTTTATCATTTTGTCTATAACCATGATAGCTCACATAAGACATTCATCACTGAACATGCAAGGAAATGGGGAAAGGAAAAGGAAAATGCATATGGTGGAAAGATTTTGTCACAATCCCTCTTGATCATTTTGGACCAATTCTTGCAAAAAAATAACCAAAAAGAAAAATAAAAAACCACACACAAAAGAGAATAATACCAAATATTTATGTGGTTCGACAATATCCTACATTCAAAGGTAGAAGATGATGAATTCATTATATGAAAGAGAGATTACATTGTGTTTATATACTCTAAGTAGACTCACAAATACAAAGTTTCTCTAAGGAACTCTCAAACTAATTCCACATCTCTCCCCAAATGGGAGGACTCTTGGGCAAAGCCACCAAACCCTTAATATTGTTGTTTTAAGAGACTCCAATATTCCTGGGTGGAGAAGGAATATATTTCTTTTAGTAAACAACTAGTCGCAAACCCGTGCGATGCACAGGATAGTTTTAAATCAAATGTTAACACGTTCAGATTTAAACATCTCTCTAATTTCAATTATTGAAAGCTAAATTGACTCTGATATAAGATGAAACATGTAATATTATGAAGTAATATTAAAAACGAGATAAATACAGATATTATGAAGTAATATATTACAATAATCATAATATGCTTTTACATTTGGTTTAATAAGTATTACAAAAGAACATCGCATGGGAATGCTACTAATTTTTTTAACTAAAAATAAATAAAAATTATATCCATAATAGAAGGACATAAAATATCATTACTATCCCAAAAGATGACACATAGATCACAGTTTTAAGCTGAAGCTCCTCCAACAGTTTTTAATTTGCACATAAGTCCCAATACCATGTATTTTTGCTATGGCTTTTTTATTTTTATTTTTCAATTTCATTTATTTCATGACTTCCACTAAATATTCATTGTATTCATAATATTTAAAAAACGTTGAAGTAGAGCTGTATCCTCAAATAACTAAATAAAAGAGTTCAATTCCTCTCTGTTTCAATTTAAAACCAAATTGTACATAAAAGCAAAAAAATTTCCTTTGTTCCACTATGTCTTTAGTACCAAAATCACAAATCCATTAAAACCAAATTGTGCATAGAAAATCTTAGAGATTGAAAGACAACTTTAAAGTGTTTTTTGTATCTTCTTCATTTGTTGCTTTGTAGCAATCCCTGAATATGCCCTTTTGTTTTCCTTGAGTACAGATGTTGGTGTGAGTTGCACATTGCTTTGAACATCAAGTTTTTGAAATTTTGTACAATCACTGTCTTCTTCAGTTGATAAGTTGTTGCTACATTCATTTGAAATATCACTGATGTAAGCCTAGCAATAGAACAAGTTGAGGAATGTATTACAACATATACATCTTAAATATCATATTTATAATTTTGCTAAATTAAAGAATACGTACTTCCGTCATTTTATTAAGCTAAATTGCTTTGTCAATTTCTTCAAAAGAGTCAAAAAGTTTCTTGACGGAGTAGAATTCCCATCCATACTTGAGATTATAGTCATTTAGTTGTATTTTTCTTCTTAATTGAAGAAAAATATAGCATTCACATACTAACTTGAAAGTTCAAAAACGTGTAAAAACACCTTTGAACGTTTAGACCCCCAAATAACAACTTAATCAATTCAAGCAATATGTCAAACAACTAGTGTGCGGAAACTTAACATATGCTATCATACGAAATTGATTAAATACTATCTAAGCCATAACAAAATAAAATCCACAGCAGATAATTTAAAGGCAAAGATAGAGGAAGGAAGATGCAAACACAAAGACAACACGCGATGTGTTATCGAAGAGGAAACCGAAGTCCTCGGCGAAAAACCTCTCCGCCACCCTCCAAGCGGTAATCAATCCACTAGAAAATATAGTTGGGATACAAGGACAGCAATAGACCCTCCAAGCCTAATCTACCCAGTGCACCTAAGCCCTCCAAGCTTCTTGCTCCAACGAGGTTGTGCCGAACCTTTTTCTTTTCTAACTTTCCGGATTCCGCTACTAGACCGTAGCATCAACCAATGAAGATTGGTTCCTTCCTAACTGCTTCCCAGAAATCCAAACAACAGACTCACAATGATGATGATGGTGAGAACCTGGTTTGGTATAATGCCTCTCAAGGATTTAACAATGGAGAGGAAGAGAGTTGAGGAATTTGAAGAGATTCTAAGGTAGAGATTGTGGGTGAAACAATCTGGTTTTTCTTTAGGGTTTCTCTCTCAAAATTCTCTCTGGAAGCTCTCTTTCAATCGTGGGTAATAGGGGTATTTATACTGGAGTGGAGAGGAATGTGAAACGTCAGAATTCTACAAAACAGGGGTGGCTCGCGGCTTGACCTCGCGGCTTGACTAAGTCGCGAGATCCAGTCGCGAGATAACCGTATGGCCAGTTGTCCTGTTTTGTCCTGTAGTGCTCCAGCTAGCAGACTGTTCACCTTCCAGCATGCTTGGCACGTGAGGTTGCTTCTGGCGGCTTGAAGCCGCGAGTCACCCGCGAGACCCAGCCGCGACACTCTGTTTTCTTGCACACTCTTGAGCAAACTTCACTCTATCTCACTCACTACCCTTACATCAAACCCACCTAAATACAGGGTTACTAAATGCTGAATTACAAGCAAATTTGGCACGGAATAAAGCCAATAAGATGGTTGAATAAATTCAACCTTACAATCTCCCCCTTTGGCTATTCCGTGACAAAACCCTAAAACAGACTCTAGACTTAACATGTGAGTTGGGAACAGTTGAACAAAACTCACTCACACCTAACTCTAGAAGCTGTGAGCACTTGAATCATATGAACATAATACTCCTGAAACACAACAATACACCATGATCATTGTAAGCAGAAAATTATAAAATGCATATGAAACAGGCAATAAGTGATCAAGCAAAGATGGAGTTATGAAACAAACCATGGCTTGATCAACCAAGTGAACACCACAAGGTAGTGATCACAGTGCTCATTCACACTTGGAATGAACACAAGAACATACAAGTTAACAAGCACAAGGCAAGACACTTGTATGCACAACACTCAACCAATGCATATCACACAAGGCATATGCATCTAGGAACAATCCTACAAGGGCACAAGAGTGACAGTACATAAACCAAAATGCATAACATTTAGATTAAAGTACTGATTTCAACATAGTATAAAGGCTGCACTAGGCAAGGTACAAACCTTAAAGCCTACAAACTATGCAAAAGACATAAACTCTAAAAGCTTACATAAGCACATGGGTACAAAACCAAACATCCTGAATAACATCATCAAAATATATTAAACTTTAAACCAAAGTATAAGTTAAGAGTTAGAAACAATACACCAAAAACATAGTGTAACAAACCCATAAAACCCATAAAACCACTAAAAGTACTTAAAAAACATAAATATATAACCAAAGTTTTAGAGTTTGACATGACTCCCCCTCAACACATTACTCCCCCTTAAGGGCTGCTCTTCTGCTTCTCAGTCCATCCTTAACAGAAACATCTCCCCCTTTTTGTCAGGAATGGCCAAATGGTCAGTGTTCAGGCTGAGTGGTGAAGCTGTCAAGTTTTGCAGTCAAAACATCAATCTGATCCTGCATAGCTTTCATCCTCTCAGAGTGCTCAGTCTGGACTTCTCTGATCCCATCAAGTCTTTCCAGAATGATTTGGAAAGCATCTGGAGGAGTATCTGAAGAAGTTGATGCTCTGGGTCTTTTGCCACTCCTCCTGGGTGTTGAGGTTGATGGATGCCCTGCTGCCTCTGCTTCAGTCTCCATTGGGACACCTTCTCCTTCATCACCTTCATCTTCTTCTCCTGGAAGTCTAACACTTATCCTTTTGCAGGTAAGCCTGTTAATTGCAGAAGGTGTGGACATGGGACTGATGTCTTGTGGGATAGGAACACCCTTCCTTCTAAAAATCCTCATTAGCAAACTGGGAAAGATCAGTTTTGGCCTAGAGGTTGTTCTTGTCTCATCCACAATGATGTCATATATGTGTGAACTTATGTCTATGAAGTTCTTTTCTTTGAGATCCATCAGAAAGATTGCTCTAGCACAATTGATGGTAGTCAACTTCTTAATGGGATAGAGGTTAAACATCATGATGATTGTTAGACACCTCATGTCCACTGGAAAGGCAGTGGTATTCAAACATTTTCCTTCTCTCTGCCCACCTAACCTTTGTTGAACTGTTTCAATGGATACACTCCTATCCTTGTAGTTGATAAACTCCTCATCATCTAATCCTTCAAGTCCTAGTGCCTCATCTATGACATGAGCATCTAAAATGAATTCTTTCCCTCTAACCCAGCAGCTTAACTCATTCTCCTTTATCACAGCATTTGAGTAAAATTCCCTAATCAGGGGTTCACAAACTACAGGGAGATCACTCAGAAGTTTTTCCCATCCTCTACCTTCAAAACAACTGGGGATAAAGGTTTGTCTTAAATCCTCCAAATCAACAAATCTCTCTTGAATAATTCCTGCACTCAAGAAGTTATCCCTGTATCTCTCAAAGTGATGAACTGACCTAAAAAGCTTAGAATCCATTTTCAACCTTTTGTCAGCCTTTTTCGCAGTAGTTTTCTTCTTAGGAGGTGAGGGAGCCATCTGTGGTCAATCAGAAGAGGCCACAACAATACAGAGCAATATATGTGTAAAACAAGTTAGTCACATGTAATTATCAAAGAGATATCATCCATACAACTGAACTTGAAGCATTTAAACACAGGCTACTTAGATCAATCACATGGAAAAGTAAGCCTAAGATAGGAAATACACATAACAGCATCAGATATAGAGACAAACTTAAAGGCAATTATATGTCAATGAGACAAAAACTGGAAAATGATATGACACATAATCAGTATGCTCCCAAAAGATTAACACAAAAGAGCAGGCATATTTAGCACATTAAACTCACAACCCCAAAAAAAATGAAACAACTTAACAGCTCAAAGATCAGTGAAAATCAAAGAATCACATAGCTAAGCACAGAATGAAAAGTAATAGAGAAACAACTAAGAACAAATCATATTCTAGCAGCAGCATTCGCAATCTAAGCGTGAACAAGGAGCAAATTCCGAAACACAAACCCATTTCTAAAACACAAATATATGCGAAAGATCAAGGGGAAAAGCACAAAATCAAGTATAAAAGAGTGCCAGAACAGAAACCCCATACCTGTGACTTGAAGATTTTGAGCTACAAGTATGCAACAATGGAGATTGGAAATGGGAGCACGGAGTGTTTGGGAGGGAGAAGATGAACAGTCACAAATATTCGAGGGAAAAACTGAAACAAGTTTTAAAACTGCTCCTATTTCTGCCAAACACGCGAATTTCGCGACTGGATTAAGTCGCCACACAGTTGCCAGCTCAAGCCGCCAAATCACTCAAGAACAAAATTTTGAAAAATTTTTCTAAGTGTTTTTCGCGACTGGAAGGTCTACCCGCGAGTAAGTCGCGAGCTGAGCCGCGAAAATCTCTGAGTGAACCTCGCGACTGGACCTTCCACTCGCGAACAAGTCGCCAAAAATGACCAGCGAAGGTGCGACTAAGGCTCGCGACTTGACATACCCGCGACAGAGCCGCCAAAACAGGGCAAAAACTGGATTTTTGAAATTTTCAGATTTTTCAAACAAAATACTTTCCAAACACACCTAAAACACTCAAAAATCTTTTTGTGCTTGATATTAACAAAGATTGAGCATGTGAAAACACATTTCAACAAGTACAATCACACAAATGAATATGGCATTTATTGAACATAAACTTGTGTGTTGTGTGTGGATATCAACAATGAGATAGTCCTTCGTCTAATGTGAAGCTTCAATGATCAATTCAACCAAGGCATACACAATTAGTACTAGATCATGTGACCCATCTCAATTATAGAAATATGTATATATGACCTCCCACATAAACTTGATAACATGATTTGGAGCTTTACATTTGACTCCACTTTCAATCAAAATAATTGATCTTTTTGATCTTTTTGAGACAATCACCTCTCATTGTGAGAGTGATATATGATATTTCACTTTAAGGAATAAGCCTTTGGCTTTTTGAATAAACATTCATTTCAATATAAGGTCGCTTACCCTTTTTCCTAGTCAAATACTAGAATGTGCGACAGGCTTTTGCAGCTCAATATCTCTTTTCATTTGGAGATTTACATTTGGTGAGCTCTTTTTAACAAAACAAAAATAAAGAGTGGGAAGATATATAGACACAAGTCTATGCAAGTCTCAAGATCAACAAAACCATTCACTAATCATTCATGACAAGTTTGAAGATCTATTTACAACAATCACAAAGGTTTCAAGATTTTTCCCACAGAGATATATGTGCATGAAAACAAGTAATGTTCGAAAATGCACAAAGCCATTAGCACAAAGGTACAAGGCAAAACAAGTTTTGAGACAAAAGCTCAACAAAGTCAATCAAGCTTTTTGATTTTCTAATTTTTATGTGGTTTTTGGATTTTTGACACAATAAACAAAAAGATTGATACGACAAAATTAAACAAATTCACAAGTAGACAAGCAAACAATCAAAACAGCAAAAATAGCAAGCAAAACAAGCAAACATAGTCACAAAGCATAGGAAGTATTAATGCATGGACATGTTGTAATGCTTATGCATGAGTACCCTTATTCACCCTCACGTCACTTGCGTTTGGGGTGATTTCCTTATAGGATTGGGTACGGGAGTTAGGGCTTTCAAACCTTCGTGAGAAGCTCTCCAAGCAGTTGGTGAATGCACCAATCATCTTCATCACGTTCATCATTCCGGGATCACCATTCTGATCTCTAGATTGATCTCCAGCCCAAATTCTCCTATCATTTCTAGGTCCTCCTGACCTTTGAGGAGTTGCACTATTCTTTGCTCTCAACTTTTGGAAATTCGGTCGAGTATGCCCTTGAAGTCCGCAATAGTGGCACACATAGGTTCCTCTAGGACCTCTTTGTGGTCGAGGACGTGACTTGGCACGAGATTCAGATCTGTCTGCAAACTGATTGCGAGGATTTAACATCCGTTGGTTCACCAAATTCTTCTTCTCCTCCACCTCGAGCTTCTCACCAGTAAGGTTAGCTACAACTGGAGCTTCAGCCTTTACAAACTTCACTCCTTTACTAACATTTCCAGACGAACTACCTCCTCCGGTATATCCCAATCCGGATTTGTCTGAGAAGCTTTTTTGAGATGAGATTACATCATCTAGCTTCTTGGTGGTGACCCTCTCGACTCTAGCATTTGCTTGCACAACCTCACTCTCAAGAAATCTTACTTTTGTGTAAGCTTCGGACAACTCTCCATTCAGAGTTTCTATCTCACATTTGGCCTCCTTATATCGGATTAGGAGACTTTTGTAGTCCTCCTCAGCCTTCTTCATTTTTCTCACAGCGGCCTTGGCCACCCTTGTGTATTCCCCGGACTTCTCCAAGAGTGAGTTATACTTCTCCTGAAGATTCGCTGTACTTCCATCTTCTTCAGCATCCGATTCTTCAATAAGTCCTAGTGATTCATCATCACTATATTCTCCAAGGTCTCGCACAAGCAGGTTCAGCTCATCTGAAGACTCAACATGAGCTATAGTCATAAAAGCCGAATAGTTCCCCTCTCCATAACAGCTCTCTTCAGACTCTGAGTCAGACAAATCCGAGTCACTCAAGGTCGTGGCATACACTTTACCTTTCGATTTCAAATAATTCGGACATTCCTTCTTGAAGTGTCCATGCCCATTACATTCGAAACAAGTGACACCTTGTGTAGGTTGGGATTCTTTTCCATCTTTCCTTTTGAATTCCCTTTTCTCCCTTCCAGAACTTTGGAATTTTATTTTATCATCAAATTTGCCATTATTTTTGAATTTCAAAAACTTTTTGAAATTTTTGACAAGGTATGCAACATCTTTGTCAATCACATCTTCTCCCGATGAGTCTTGATCTTCTACCTTCTCATTAATGGTCTTTAGAGCAAGAGATTTACTCTTCCGTTGATTGGGCAGTGACATCTCATAAGTCTGCAGAGAACCAACCAGCTCTTGCACTTTGATGTCATCGAGGTCCTTGCTCTCTTCAATTGCTGTCACTTTAGCTCGGAAGCTTTCCGGCAATGATCGAAGGATCTTCCTTACAATCTTCGAGTCCTCCGTTTTCTCCCCCAAGTTGAACTTGCTGACAACCACTTCATTTAACTTCCCATAAAAAGAGTCAAAAGACTCATCCTCACTCATTTTGAGCTCCTCAAACCGAGTGGTCAGCATTTGTAACTTGGTGTCTTTCACTTTCTTCGTGCCTTCATAGGTAGTTTCCAAAATCTCCCATGCTTCCTTGGCCACGGTAATATGAGAAATCCTGTGAAATTCATCTGGAGACACACCACAGAAAATAGCATTGAGTACTTTACTGTTAGCATTAGATGCAGCAAGTGCTGCCTTATCCCATGTGGATTTGGGTGCCTCTGGTTTGGTCCAACCAATCTCAACAGCATCCCAAACGGATTCATCAATAGAACACAGAAAAGCTCTCATTCGAACCTTCCAAAAAGCATAATTACTACCATCAAAATATGGAGGTGCATATAGGGATTGAGACCTATCCATCTCAAAAGGGAGTCAAGGATCACACAATGGTAATGAAACCAATATCAGTGTACCCGCTCTGATACCAATTGAAAGTTCAAAAACATGTAAAAACACCTTTGAACGTTTAGACCCCCAAATAACAACTTAATCAATTCAAGCAATATGTCAAACAACTAGTGTGCGGAAACTTAACATATGCTATCATACGAAATTGATTAAATACTATCTAAGCCATAACAAAATAAAATCCATAGCAGATAATTTAAAGGCAAAGATAGAGGAAGGAAGATGCAAACACAAAGACAACACGCGATGTGTTATCGAAGAGGAAACCAAAGTCCTCGGCGAAAAACCTCTCCGCCGCCCTCCAAGCGGTAATCAATCCACTAGAAAATATAGTTGGGATACAAGGACAGCAATAGACCCTCCAAGCCTAATCTACCCAGTGCACCTAAGCCCTCCAAGCTTCTTGCTCCAACGAGGTTACGCCCGAAACCTTTTCTTTTCTAGCTTTTCCGGATTCCGCTACTAGACCGTAGCATCAACCAATGAAGATTGGTTCCTTCCTAACTGCTTCCCAGAAATCCAAACAACAGACTCACAAATGATGATGATGGTGAGAACCTGGTTTGGTATAATGCCTCTCAAGGAATTTGACAATGGAGAGGAAGAGAGTTGAGGAATTTGAAGAGATTCTAAGGTAGAGATTGTGGGTGAAACAATCTGGTTTTTCTTTAGGGTTTCTCTCTCAAAATTCTCTCTGGAAGCTCTCTTTCAATCGTGGGTAATAGGGGTATTTATACTGGAGTGGAGAGGAATGTGAAACGTCAGAATTCTACAAAACAGGGGTGGCTCGCGGCTTGACCTCGCGGCTTGACTAAGTCGCGAGATCCAGTCGCGAGATAACCGTATGGCCAGTTGTCCTGTTTTGTCCTGTAGTGCTCCAGCTAGCAGACTGTTCACCTTCCAGCATGCTTGGCACGTGAGGTTGCTTCTGGCGGCTTGAAGCCGCGAGTCACCCGCGAGACCCAACCGCGACACTCTGTTTTCTTGCACACTCTTGAGCAAACTTCACTCTATCTCACTCACTACCCTTACATCAAACCCACCTAAATACAGGGTTACTAAATGCTGAATTACAAGCAAATTTGGCACGGAATAAAGCCAATAAGATGGTTGAATAAAT
Organism: Quercus lobata; assembly: GCF_001633185.2. Classification (NCBI taxonomy): domain Eukaryota; kingdom Viridiplantae; phylum Streptophyta; class Magnoliopsida; order Fagales; family Fagaceae; genus Quercus; species Quercus lobata. The sequence continues at coordinate 40,011,804 of NC_044913.1, read as the reverse complement.
TCAACCTTACAAACTTTAGAATTAAAAAAAATAAAATAAAAATAAAAGCATGATTATTTGATAAAATACAAATTGTACACAGAAGTAATTAAAACAATGGAAATCTTGAGATGAAACAATTAAACCAAACATAAAACCAAGTTTGAGATAACCAAGAAACTTAAATATGCAATCATATTCCAATTTCAAATTCTTTCTACAAACATATTATCGATAAATATGCAATAAATAGTACAAAATAAAGGAAAGACTGGTAAATACCTAACTTTCCTCGTCTTGTAGTTGTATTACCAAATAAGCCAGATATCAAAATGCTAAATCCCTACCTGCAAAACAGTAATAATCCAATTTTTAGCCAAGAAACATTAATAGAAGAGAAATAGTGCAGTATAGAAAGTTTGAAATAGTGTAGTGTAGTGTAGATTTTAATGAAACAGTGCAGTGTAGTGCAAATTATTCTTTTTTAATCTCCTTCATATCATCAAACAATTTGATTGTGAGAGCAGGTAGCTTACCCTCATTAAAAAAAAATGAGAACTCTTCCTATATATGTTATTTTCTTCAAGAATTAAATAGATTAGCATAAAAATTATTATGATTCTATCCAATGAAAAAACAATCACCTGCATCACCATAGTTGCTGCTGTTAGCTAACTTTAACTCATTTTTTCCATAGTGACCAGTAATTTATAGAGGCCAAGGAACCCAGATATTAAAAGCAAAAGCCTAAACTAAATCCTCTAATTGATTTAAGAATTCCATTTTGTTTTATGCAGTTACTTTCAGTTATAGTCTTGTAGCCTTGCAAGTATTTGAATGTATTTTATCTAATCAATGTGTTAGTTGCATCATACCTTGCATGTCCATATGTTCATGTGTTTGAAGACAAAAATAATGTTGTTGAGCAATACAATATTCAATTCTGAAAAACTAAACAACACTGAAAAACTAACCTCAACGTACTCCACACCAATTTCACTAAGATTATCAGGAATGTTGCGTAATGAAAGCAAGTTGATAATTCCACCTCGCTCAGTTTCCACTAAAAACAAATTCAAACCCATAGCTCAGTTTCCACACAAAAAAATTCAAATTGATTATCACCATTTTAATATCTATTTAAAATATTGAAGATGTAACTCACTTTAAAAAATATTATCGTCAAAACACACTACTAAATTCAGTTACAAAGTTCCAAACCTAAGACTTATCTAAGCGTGTGCAAAAACTCAATTACAGATACAAAAGAAACACAGCTAAAACAGCACATATTAAAATAATAAGCCAACAGTAAACTGTTGAAGTTATAGAAAGCAACAACTGTCACATAAAAAGCTGAATAAATCCCTTTAGAATTACAAAACAGCTGACTTCACCATCTGTTGCAAATGCAATTCACAGAGTTCCATCTTTGGGGTAGCCCAAGACAACGAAGCCCCACATTCTACTACTGGTTATAACGTATCACACCACTTAATTCCAAGATACATCTTTCAATTTATGATACAGAAAAGAAAATAAAGCTCAATACAGAAAATTTTATCAACATATACTCAAAAACATTTTGCAAAAAATAGTAAATTGACCCAAAACCACCTACTCAAATCAATAATGCATTCACAAAAGAAAATTCCCAAGTATATGTATAATGGTGTTTTTTTTAAGGATTGAAAAGAAGTGGAGCAACTATTATGACAAAGAATTCCATTAGCGTAATCATATTTATAATGAAAGTGGCAGAACACAAAGTGCTTTAGAAAATACCAAGTATTGACACATAGATGGCTAAGAAAGTGAGTCCACTTAGAAGCACTCTGCTTCATGGAATAGGATATTCTCCAATTACTAATTCTCATGGCCCTTCAAACCACCCATGGAACAATGAATTTTAGACTCGAATTGGAAACATCAGAAGAAGTAAAGGGAAATCCATAAAGCTGGATTGTTGGGGTCATCTATAATATATATATATATATATATATTCCATTGAGAGTGAAAGAAGACCAGCTATTTCAAGCAAACCTAATCTTTAAAACCTCAGTAGTTCTTTTCATTGAAGTGAACTAATTCAAAGTAAATTAATTTGAAGTAAACAAAAGCAGATCAGATCCTAAGTCATAATTCTGACATCAAATTGATTGAAAGCAAGCATAAATGTAGACCAACCATAGACTACCACTAAACAAATTCAAGCCCATAGCTCAGTTTCCACAAAAAAAAAAAAAAAAAAAATCAAATTGATTATTGTCAAAACACAGTACTAAACTCAGTTATAGAGTTCCAAACCCAAACTCAATCAATTATAGATACAAAGAGAAACGCAGCTAAAACTACAATTTAATCAACTTCAAAGTAAATTAATTTGAAGTAAACAAAAGCAGATCAGATCCTAAGTCATAATTCTGACATCAAATTGATTGAAAGCAAGCATAAATGCAGACCAACCATAGACAACCACTAAACAAATTCAAACCCATAGCTTAGTTTCCACACAAAAAAAATCAAGATTATCATCAAAACATAGTACTAAACTTGTTATAGAGTTCCAAACCCAAACTCAATCAATTATAGATACAAAGAGAAACGCAGCTAAAACTACAATTTAATCAACTCTAGAATACAAAACAGAAATCAATGAAATTGGGGAAAAAATCTCAGAAAGGCTAAGAAAAAAAGGCTAAACTAAAAGCTAAGAAATCCAAACTAAACGAATACCATACCTTTAACCCTACTGCAAAAACTAAAATTTACTAAAATTAACAACAATTTATAGCATAATAACATATTACCAGTAAATTTTATTTATTTCAATCAACCTAAACAAATAAAGACCAATAAAATTATGGTATATAACACCAATAACCTAAAGGCCAGAGGTCAGAGGTCAGTTCGTGTTTTGTGTTTTTCAGGGAAAAGATGGAGAGGTTCAGAGAGAGTTGAAGAAGAAGCAGATATCATCGATTTTGCACGAGTTCAACATTAATCAAAACCAATTATCCAAATACCTAAATTAAAGAAAATCAAACCAAATCCAAATACCTAAATCTAAGATAACAAAAATTAAAATACTTGCACTGGTAGCGGCTTTGGCGGTATATGAAGGTGGTGGGAGGCTGGCACTTTTCGCCACTGAAGGAGTGAGAGAGTGCCCATGGGATATGGTTTAGGGGTTTTGAGAATTGAGAGAGGCAGAGGCTAGAGAGAACGGCAAAAGAGAGAGGCAGAGGCTAGAGAGAGACTTTTTTTAGTAAATAAATAAAATTAACATCATTATTATCTAAGTTCCCATATTTTTGTTGGAAATATATGTAAGGATAAATTACACTTTTTCCACCCTAAACTTTCATTGTGATTACACTATACCCCCTGAACTATCAAAACACACAATTAACTCTCAAAAGTTATAGCTTTGTTTCAATATCCCTCATACCATCTATTTTGGTGTTAAGTATGGCGGAATTTAGCATTAAAAAACCAATTTACCCATCTCTCAAAAACAAGTGGCTAAGGGGTAAATTGGTATTTCAATACTGAATTTTATTGGAGCTAAGAGCAAAACAAATTGCAAGGGGTTAAGTGTAGCATATTTTTAGGTTGATCATGGGTTTTGATAGTTCAAGGGGTTAGGTGTAATCAGGGCAATGGTGTAGAGTAGGGAAGTGAAATTTTCCTTATATGCAACTTTAAGTTTTTGGCCTAAGCAATAGACATTCTACAACTTTAGATCAACCTTGCTCAAATCAATGCAGAGAGAGAGAGAGAGAGAGAGAGAATTATTAGGTCTTGCTTTCTTTGTGTTTCTAGCTTAAATCTCTTTACTTTTATGCTTTATGCCATGTTTCATGCTTAGATCTACATCTTTACATGCTTATATTTTTAGATCTACATGCTTAGAGTTTTATGCTACGTTTTCCTATGTATTTTTTGCCTCTTTTTGTTCTAGGTAGATGTTAGGGTTACATGCTCACATGCTTGTATGGCGTTGTTGGCTATGCCTTGCTTGGATCTATGTGTTTTATGTATTTATTTCCACGCTATATGGTTATATCCTTCTCTTCACATGCTTATATGCTCAGATTCACGTTCTTCCATGTTTATGTGCTAAGTTTCTACATGTTTACATGTATGTTTCTATGCCTATATGTCTAGATCTATGTTCTCACATGTCTATGCGCTTGGATCTATGTTCTCTACATGCTTTATGCTATATTCCATGTGCTTGAGTGCTCCATGCCATGTTTGTTCGCCTAGATCTAGGCTATGTTTGTCATTCCATGTGCTATTGTAGCCTTTTTGTCGCTTTATCTATCTTTCTTGTGTTTTGGCCTAATGGTTGGGATCCAATCTAGACCTTATGGTCTTTGTTATTGTCTGTACATCTTGGCCCACATCAAAGGGTTTGGATCACCCCTATTTGCATGTCTATGCTTGCTCACTTATATGCTTTATGCCTGTGTTAGCCTCTCTTGTTCTAGGCTTTGCCATGCTTAACGCCATTAGTGGGTTTATGGTTGTGCGGTTACATCCGACGCCCATGAGGCCTTGTTTGGATGTAACCATTTGGAATGATGCTAGTTGCTTCATGCATACCTTTCCATTTTTCCACTCCGTGCGATGAAATGCTTACCATGCTTGTTTTTGCCACCCGTTGGCTTTCTGTGCATCTTTACACGCTTGCTTATATGTCTATGCATGAGTCTTGCCTGCTAGTGTGTCATTCATACTTCAACACAATGAAGCTATGGACATCCGATCCAAGCCTACATTTGTCCCCCGTGGACACCACCTTTTCTTTTCTTTTTCACTTGTTTGCCTTTTCGCTTGTTTGCTTGTATACTTGCTTCTCTGATCGCCATGCCTATCGTATCCTCTTTGCATCTCTTCTTTTCATTGCTTGTTTGCTAGATTCTTGTCTTTGCCTTTGCATGTACACACATGGAGCGAGGACGCTTAGAGCTAGGGCACAGTCTCCTAGGCGTAGGCAAAAAGGGCACGGATGCAAGCATGTGGTTAAGCCACGCGGCAGTGTTCAATAGATTTAGGAGTTTAGCCTTTCCCTTTGGTTATGTACTCTTTTAAACCCCTTCCTTCCTCCTCCCTTTCTCTCTTAGATGGTTTGTATTAGGTATATCATGCCATGTACCATTCGTCCTCATCTCTAGAGTATGGAGACCTTTATTTTTTTTCCTGCACTTATATTTTGGGCAATGCTCTAGGGATGTAGGCATTTACTTTCCTGCTCTGCGTGCTTGCATTGTGCATGATGTATGTATATATAAACGGTATATACCTGCTCACCCCTTTTCAGTGTGATCATCATAGTTCATGTCACCTAAGGCAAGTGATGCCTAATTCCTGCTGTGAAAGCAAGGTGACATGTCGCCGAGTTTTCACCGTGGAAATCTGGCACTTTGCTCGAATGCCTTAGGAAAGCATAAATTAAGACCACACCCATTCAAAAGCCAAACCTCAAAGCCCCCATGTATGCAAAGCCCTGAAAGCCAATGCCGAAATCATGTTTTTACTGCCAATTTCCGAAAATTAAGGTTTTATCAAAACAAATGACTGTCCTTGGACAAGCATTGTGGGGTGCCTAACACCTTCCCCACACGTAACCAAACTTCCGGACCTATGGATCAAGATTTTTTGTCATCCACATTAGATTAGGAAAAATGCATTTTTTCTTAAACTAGGATTGGTAATAAAATTAACTAGAAATAGGTTACCAATCACACCTTAGAAAAACCCAATGATTGGTGGCGACTTCACTTACCTTTGGTAATTCCCTTAAAATTTGGCCAAGATTCCTGCCACACCTCCAAAGGTAGACCTACCTTCCTCCACAGAGAGAGAGAGAGCACCCAAAGCTCCGCGCCAACCACACCAAGTGTATAGTCATTTGAGAGGGGCCTCCAACTGGCCCCACATGAGTGGGAGCGTCGCCACGATGGGTTGTCAGACGAAGGCCCGACGGTTCTTCATTCTAGGCCGGGCGTCGACACCTATTAGATGTGTAGTTAAGGTTGGCCATATTATCTTTGCATAACATGTTTGTGTACCTTGGTTAGCTTGGATGAGCTTATTTTTTGCACTTTGCTAATTCTAGCTATGTAGTGCATGTTGTGTGTGAGTTGTTTATAGTTTTTGATCACATGATCTTGATTTTGAAGTCACATGCTTTTGATTGTAAGGACTAAAAAATCCTAAGAGAAAGGCATAAATAACCATCTCACCATTGTTTACTAGCCAATCATGAACACCTTAGTGCATATCATAAAATTTTGTGCTCGAGTAGCACATGCACAAAAAGAAAATAAGGTGTAGCCTTATCCAAAAAAAAAAAAAAAAATGTATGTATACAATAAGGCTAATAAAAAAATAAAAAATAAAACATGATTGCAAGCTTGTTTTCTAGGAGATGTGGGAGTTATATGATGTTACTCTTTAGGTGATAGTCACTTTCAAATTTATGTGATGAATAATGTAGAAATTGTGATTGATTACTATTTACATATCACCTACCTGTATATCATGCTGTTACTAGTTGCACACGCTTCACAAGTTATTCTTTGCTAAACTTAGTACATGAAATTGTATGTGAATTTGGTTTGGCCATTCAAGATTATATATTCTATGATTTTGATACAAAATATGTTCAAGGTTTGAAAACTTAGGGGTAAGAAGTTTGAAAATCTTGTTTTGAAGTTTTGGGTTGAAAACAAATGTTTTTGAAAAACTTTTAAACTCATTCTCATGCATTTCATTCATGAAATTATTTGGGTTGAGTGGATTCTGCATAATCTTCTGTTGTTTTTCAAAAAATTCAGTTTTCCAAAATTTCAATCGATCGAACATGTTTTTTGACTGATTGAAAATCCCTTGGTTTTCAAAGATTGGTCTCGGGTTGGTTTGATTGGTACCCGATCGATACTTGACTGAACGAGTTTCGAAAAGAAAGAAAAATAAAAAGGTTCTTAGCACATGTTCTTCATATCTTTTTCAAAACTCTTTTCTTTTTGTTTCTCTCTCTCGACCAATCCAATCCAAGAAGCTTTTTGTCGTTTTCCTCCTCAAATCTTCAAGGGTTTTATTTTCTCAAGTGTAGGTAAGACCTAAATACCCCTCCTTTTTCAATTTATTTACATTTTTCATGCATTTTCTTCATATTTTTCGAACTAAGAATTTTGGGGATTTTGATTTTCTGGTTGTTTTTGTTCAAAATTAATCAATGGGTTTTTCTTCTTAGATGATATATACATGATTCCCATGCATTAATTTGATCTGTTTTGTGATTTGAGAAGAATTGGAAATTCTAGGGCTTGAAATTTTGCAAAATTGGGGCTTTTGTTCAATTAAGCTTAAATTGATGAAATTGACTTGTGAAATTGATTGATTAAATCATTATATGATGTTTTCTAACTAGTATAATGTTTAATTGATCAATTTGATTTGGTTTTGAAAAGTGGGTTTTTAAAAATTTGGGTTTTTAGGTTAAAACTCTTTTGTTCAAGTCAATTGTTGGTAAATTTGGTAAAGTTGAACAAGTTTTTGTGCATTAAAGCATGCATCATATGTGCATTCAGTACATGCATCTTATAGTTTGTCATTTGTTGATATACATTGGGCTCTAACCCTTTCTAATGCTGTCTGCCCTTGGTTTTTGTGTTTTGTGTTTTGTTTTTATTTTCCTTCCTATTCCTAGAGTCATGGTTAGGAAAACTAGAGCAAAGAAAAACACTACCTCTTCCTCTAGATTTTAGTTTAAGTCTAATCAAGAAGCCTATGAGAAGTTGAACATTTTTAGGTCTGTTTGGGCTGAGAGAAAAGTTATCCTAGATAAGGTGGATCCTGAGATTCGTAGGCAGAGCTTACATTCTTTGAGCCATCCAATTGAGTTTTCAAACCTCTCTATTCACTCATCCACATTCATATGACTTGAAGGGTGAAGAGTTTGTCATTACCCCTGAGGTAGTGGCTACAGCTCTCAATGTAACTTTGGTATAGCAGCCTGTGTATCCTTACACAAAAATTCCTCCCATTGATGACATCATGTCAATTCTTACCGGTACTACCATTAGTTGGGGTATTGATCCTAAGATTACCACACATGAGCTTACTAAGCTCAATTATTTGTTCCTTAGGATTTCTTGTCATAGCATCTGGCCTATCTCTCATATTCATACCATTCCCATTAAGAGATGTCCGTTTTTGTACGCTTTCATCACTGATGCTCCTATCAGTTTTCCTACTCTTTTCATTCGTTCTCTTGTAGAGGTTCATAGGAGTAGTGCTAAGTCTCATGATTTGTTTTTCCCTATTTTTATTCATAGGATTCTTTTAGATTTAGGTTTAGAGGACTTCCCCGCTTTAGAGCCTGTTCATATCATCGCTCCTATAGGTGCCACCTTTCTTATGCAAAGAGTAGCTTAGTTAAAAGCTAGCTCTAAACGCCCTAGAGTTGAGTCTTCTACAGGTGATGCATCTAGAGATCCTCCTTCAAGCGATCCTTCTGCTGAGGAGTTTATGGATCCCACTGCTACTGTGGATCCTCCACTGTCTACATCATCATCTTCTTCTATGCATACCATGCTGGAGACGCGTCTCGCAGTTTAGGCAGCACATGGACAGCTTTTATTGGATTTGCTCAATGAGGTTGCAGCCTTACGAGCAGATTTAGCTAACGCTAGAGGTGCTTCTCCACCAGCTCCACCCTCGGATCGGTCATGATTGTCATTTGGCAATACGTCACAAAAAGGGGGAATGCATAGTGATAGGAGGAGAAGGATATTTTTTTGGTTGTAGATTGTATTTAGGGGGAGACATGTTTTGATGATGTGTTTGTACATGTTAGGGGGAGACATGCTTTTATATTTTTTTTTACATGCTTTTGTATTTTTCATGTTCTTGTTTCACAAACTATGATACATTGTTTATGATTTATATTATGAGGTTATTCATGGTATATGTCTTTTATTTTATGTTTTGTGAAAACAAGAAATTTATTTTGGTTTACTTGTATTTTCTACACCTGCGTTTATAGTTTGTTTAGTATTTCAGGAATTTACAGGTTGATTCATTCGAAGCTGCTATATACTCTTGCAACTGATAGGTAGTAGTTAGGTTGGATTGTATTTTGGGCAATAATGTGTAATTGGGCTATTTTTACTTTGAGCATTTTATTAATGTGTTTTGTCACAGATTACCAAAGGGGGAGATTGTTAGGTTCTAAGACTTTAGGAACTAATGTATTAGAACTTCAATTTGTATAAGTTGGCAAACCATGATCAAAACATTTAGTCTAGATTTAGACTTGCTCAAAGTTTAGTTTAATGTAAGTTTGGAATCAAGTAATTGCAGGAAATTACTATTTAGTTTCTGCAAGGCTCGATCGATCGAAGAATAGACTTGATTGATCAAGAATCGTGGATCAAAAATTTTCTGCAGAATTTCTAAATGCAGCCTAAGCCCATATGACGTGTAGGGTTAAGTGTTTCACTTCTAGTATAAAAGGAAAAACCCTAGCTACGTTTTAGAGGTCTTTGTTGAGTTGTGTGTTGAGTCTTTTGTGAGATCTGAGAGATTTGTACTTTCAAACACACACATAGAGCTATTAAGATCAAGATTCACGTAAAAAACTTGATGGTTGTTTCAGTTGCTGCATAAAGAACATTCAAGAAGATCTAAAACCTTTGAATGGAGTCTCAAAGTCACAAGTGGGAGAACTTGTGGTTGCTGCAGATCAAGGAAAGAAGTAGTCCATGGACTTGAAGCTGTCACGTGGTCGTGATAGTAAGTTTTTTACACGAGGCAACAATAGGATATTAGTGGTCTAAGTTTTATTGTACAAACTTCAATTCTTTCATAGTGGATCTGTTTTTACCTTGAGAATAGCTAGGTTAAATCCTCCCCAGGTTTTTTACCGGTTTGTTTTTCCTAGGTCATTAGATCTTTGTGTTTTTTACTTTCTGCATTATATTTGTTTTGCTCACAATAGTTTAACCTAGTCTTGAATAACAAACTTGTTAATCAACTTGGCTTAATATTAGGTTAAACATATTGTGTTAAGGGGTCTAAAACCTAACATAATTCACTCAAAGTTGTATTTGTTCCTCAAGTTAAAAATCTCTCTATCTCTCTCTCAAAGGGAGAGAGATTCTTATAAGAGGAAAGACCATTCCTTTTATTTAAAAACCCTTACCTTTTTATTTTTTTATTTTTTATTTTAATAATGTGGACAATACAATAATAATTGAAATTTTACTCTATGTTTGGATTGAGAGAGATGGGAGGATACGAGGAGAGAAGAGATGGGAAGCTAACCGGAATGTACTAAATTACAATATATTCTAATGGCATTGCCCCCTATTATTTGTTCCATTTCCTCCATTCCAAACATACCTTAGGGAATAAAGATGTATTATATATTACAGAAAAACACACAACTTAATTAACATATAATATTATGGTAGTCTTGCTCCGCGATCTTCATGATGAAATACAGCTATTATGCATGCTTTGTTAAGACCTGAATGTGAACACCATCTCCAAATCCTAAAGCAGGAGTCCGCATCACCTCTCCACCCTTTATTATAGTCCACCTACACATGATTCAAATCATCTACTTCATGTACTATATAACAAAAGTTGAGTCTTAAAAGTTAAAACTATGTCAAGTGATTACTTTTTTTTGTTTTTGTTTTTTTGTTTTTCCAAGTATACTTCTTTATTAAAGAGTTATTATTTGAATTAACTAATATGGGACCTAGAAACTATTGCTGCACCAAGTGGCTTGCCCTAAGTTTCAAGAAATTTAAATTATTCCTATAATTAAAAAATAATTACCAAATATCTAAAAAAATCAAATGAAATTTCACTATTCCTTTTTAATTATTTAATTATCCACCATAATTTTTTGTTTTAATAATTAAATTTTGATCTTACATATATCCTGCGTCCGTTATGTGACTAAATGTAAGTGTTATACATGTTTTTTTTTTCCATGGTTGAACTATAAGTATAATTAAAATAATTAATATAGTTTGTTTTAAGTAAAAATCTATTATCAAAGTTTCACAAAATTTAAACTATTATTCCGGATAAAACTTTATGGCCAAAAGTTTTGACAAATTTAAGACAAGTTTATTATTCTTTTTAGATTATTTTAATAATCTATTACGACTTTTTTAGTTTTTAAAAAAAAAAAAAAATCAATTTCACATAATATACTTTCCCCACTTTACATTTAGTAATTTTGTTCCTTTGTTTTTACTTTCTATATTATCATTTAATTTCAATTATATCATTATTTTATGTATGATTTTTTATTAAACCCTGGATCTTACATGCATACTGATACTAAATTCAATTGAAAAGCCAGTTCTAGTGTGATATGTATGCATGCAGTTAATTAAGACTAAGAGCTTGGAAGCACCTGTATTTGGTGACTAGCACATGTAGGAAGACACCCATAAAAACCTTGCTGAAATCTGCTCCCGCACATGTCCTCATGCCTGCTCCAAAAGGTATGAAGTTCTTTGCTGTGACGTTCGCTGAGATTCCCTTTTAGATCAAAGTGAATGAAATTCAGCAAAAACTAAGAAGATAGTTTTAGGTAATCCCACCAAA